>NW_026112087.1:580418-761046 GCF_024679095.1 Eriocheir sinensis
AGCGTGGATCAAAGACTGGCTCACTGAAAGAAAACAACGGGTTGTACTCAACGGACAGGCCTCCGAGTGGCTCCCGGATACAAGTGGAGTGCCACAGGTGTCAGTGATGGGACCCATACCCTTCATCATATATATCAACGACCTAGAACTAGGATTAAAATCCAATCTTTCAAAATTTGCCGAAGACACAAAGGTGGGTGGGAAGGCCCTCACGACGACAGACTCCGAAATTATCCAGAGAGACCTGGACCTGATCACTCGGTGGTCGAAAAAATGGCAGATGTCCTTCAACACTACCAAATGTAAGGTAATGCATATCGGATCCAGAAACAGCAATCACACATACCACATGGGTGGCGAACCACTACATGTTGTGCAAGAGGAAAGATACCTCGGGGTCACCATCAGCAGTGACTTGAAACAAACAAAACACTGCAAGTCCGCCTGTAAGAAAGCCAATACAATGCTTGGGTTCATATCGAGGAACTTCGAATACAAGACGCCGGGAGTTATGTTATCCTTGTATAATTCGCTGGTAAGGCCCCACCTGGAATACGCCGTGCAATTCTGGTCTCCAAATTACAGGAAAGACATTGAATTACTTGAGAGAGTACAGCGCCGCGCCACGAAGATGACATCATCACTGAGGACGAAGCCCTATGAAGAGCGACTCGAGCGACTCAACCTCTTCATGTTGGAAAAGAGACGACTGCGGGGAGACATGATACAAGTCTTTAAGTACCTGAACAAACTCAGCAACGTTGATCACTCCAAGCTCTTCACGCTGCAAACTAACCTGAGAACAAGAAACAACGGAAAAACAATTCAAGCAAAGCGATGCATTACTGACATCGGCAGGAGTTATTTCTCGAATAGAGTGGTTCGCCACTGGAACAGCCTCCCTGCAGAAGTGGTTAGCGCAGAGAGCATCAACTCATTCAAGAAACGCATTGATCGCCACTTTGCTGCATCGGGAGTGAACTGAACGTACCCAAGAGTAGGTGAACAAGTGCTTTAATCCTTCCCTGCAAGCCACTCCTATGGCAAACGGATTGATTAAATCACTGAAAGCAGGCAGCCTAGTAAAGAGCCAACAGCTTTCTGCTGCCTGCTAGTCCATGTTTCCATGTTTCCATGTTTCCTCCTCCTCCTCTTCCTCTTCCTCCTCCTCTTGCTCCTCCTCCTCTTCCTCCTGCATCGGGTCCAGAAATAGTAACCACACATACTACATGAGTGGCAAATCACTATTGACAGTGCAGGAGGAAAGAGGCCTCAGGGTCACTACCACCAGTGACCTGAAACACGCAAAACACTGCAAGTCCGCCCACTGTCCGCCTGCAAGGAAGCCAATACTGTGCTCGAGTTCATAGCGAGGAACTTAAAATACATGACGCCCGGAGTTGTGTTAACCTTGTATAATTCTATGGTAAGGCCCCACCTGTGATACGCCGTGTAATTCTGGTCTCCTAACTACAAGAGAGACATTGAATTACTCGAGAGAGTACAGCGACGCGCTACGAAAATGATACCATCATTGAGAACGTAACCTTACGAAGAACGACTCAAGCGACTCAACTTCTTCACGTTGGAAAAGAGACGACTTAGGGGAGACATGATACAAGTCTTCAAGTACCTGAACAAGTTCAGCAATGTTGATCACTCCAAACTCTTCACGCTACAATCTGACCCGTGAACAAGAAACATCGGTAAAACAATTCAAGCCAAGCGATGCTTTTCTGATATCGCCAGGAATTATTTTTCGAACAGAGTCGTCCGCCACTGGAAGAGTCTTCATGCAGGAGTGATTAGTGCGGAAACAATCAACTCCTTTAAAAATCGCATTGACCATCACTTTGCTGCGTCGGGAATGAACTAAACGTATCCACGAGTACGTGCAGTAGTGCTTTAATCCTTCCTGCAAGCCACTCCTGTGGCTGATGGATTGATAAAATCTCTAAGAGGAAGCAGCCTCTCAATGAGCAAATACGCTTTCTGCTGCCTGCTCGTCCGTGTTTCCATGTTTCCTCGTCCTCCTCCTCCTCATCTCCATATATCCTCGTCTTGCATAGCTATCCCCCTCCACTATATACCCTTTCTCTTATATTATGCTCTTGTCTTCACCTTCGATTTTCTCTTCTTCCCTCCTCCTTCCTCTTCCTTTTTTCCTCCTCTTACCGCTTATCAGCGTCCCTTCTCCTGTATCCCCATCTCTCCCACAATACTTTATCCTTCCCCTCTCTCCCCTCCTATGCTCAATCTCCTTTTCCTCACTCTCACTTCCCTCCCTACCCCCCTCCCTCCATTCTCGCACAAACTTTTCCCTACCGCCTCCCTTACTCCTTCCTTTATCACTCTATCTCCTTCCTGACTTCCTCCCTACTATCATAGGGGGCTTCGTGGTGCAGTGGTTAGCACACTCGGCTCACAACCGAGAGAGCCCGGGTTCGATTCCCGGGCGGAGTGGAAAATTTTGGGCGGCTTTTCCGATACCCTACGCCCCTGTCCACACAGCAGTGAATGGGTACCAGGTATTAATCGTGGGTTGTGTCCCGTCTTCTGGGATCTGTTCCCTTCTCCTATAATTCCTTCCCCCTCCTGTCTCTCTCCGGCATATGGCCACAGATGTTGCGCCGACTAATCGTAAGTTTCCAACTTTTCCGTTCTATCATCGCTCCACACCCCCTCCTTCCCTCTCTTCCTTCACCTCACGTCGGCTAACAAAAGTATGTAGGGAGAGGAAGTACGCCAACGGTGCTTGTGCTTTTTATTAGTCTACCTTTAGTTCCTTTTTCATTTGACCTTGTATAGTTTGTGTATTCATGTAATCCACAGACCTTATTACTCTTACTTGCACATCATAGTGTGCTCTCATTTTCTTTTTCATTCTCCACGCTGTCTTTTATTCCGTTATTTCGTGAGTGTAAATAAACCAGTTTTCCTAGTTAACGTTTTCTGTCATGGAGTAGAGAAGCTACAGTTTCATTTTTTTTTTATTAAACTCGTATAACGGTTTAGCTTTTGTTTTCAGTGATTTACATGATGCTGTGTATCTTTTGTAAGCGTGAACTGTATGTCTCATACTTTAGGGTCTATATTCCTGCTCAGCATGTAAATTTACATACTGAGAAGAACTTGAGACTCCAAAGTATGAGAAATACTACTGAAGACATGAGTCGCGCGGATCACTGCTTCGAAGCAGTGACTCGAGACAGATGGCATTTGCCTCGATCGCCACTTCGCTGCAGTCTTTGGGCGTTTGAGGACGCGTGTGAGTGTGGGAAGGACGGCTGTGTCTTGTGTGCCTCGTTCAGTGTCCGTGGCGCGGCAAGACCCGTGAATAACGAGGCCACCTTAGCAGGTGCCTCCGCTGGGCAGGACTGGCGGTGCCGCTGCCTCGGGGAGAGGAGTGACGGGAAGGTGGTGAGTGATGGAGCTCAGGTGTTGCGACAGGGGGAGGCGACGGCCGAAGCCTTGCCATGTCTTTTTTCTATAATATACGTATGTGAATTTTAAGTATATATTAAGGGCCATTTTACGACCGATCCTTATTTATGCTGTCCGTTAGGGAGTAGTCACACGTTGGAGGATAGCGTAAACTTTACGCCGTAAATGGATCTCCGACGGATAGAAAATTTGCCAAAGAAGATTATCCGGTGTTGAAATTTGTCTTCGCTGCTGCTCGAGGCTCTCAGATTAGATTACTGTCACACCTTGCCGGATAGCGTTAACGGACGTCCGACGGAGAGCGAAAATTTTAATAAGTTTTGTGCATGCACAAAACTTTCCGCCGGACTGAACGGACCTCGCCTGACAAGGAACGCATTCATCGAACGAGAAATGGACAAGAAACGTATGCGAACGGGGACGAACGTATTCAATATTTTGCTCTCTGTCGGACGTCCGTTAACGCTATCCGGCAAGGTGCGACAGTAATCTAATCTGAGAGCCTCGAGCAGCACCAACACAACTTTCACCACCGGATAATTTTCTTTTGCAAATTGGTAAATCTTAGGAATAGCGGCTCCAAGCGGGTGCGCGTTTAGGGCACGGTGTGGTGGTAATTACAACATTTCTAGCACGTACGACGGGGTTTTGACAAGGGGACAGGCGTGTTTATGTCACAAGGGGTGTATTTTTCCGCGCGGGCTCTTCCCTTTCTTCACCCCGGAACTCGCAGTCTCATTGCCCATCGACTTGGAAGAAATCGTGAGGCCAGCGTGGAAAAATACACCCCTTGTGACATAAACACGCCTGTCCGCTTGTCAAAACCCCGTCGTACGTGCTAGAAATGTTATAAATACCACCACACCGTGCCCTAAATGCGCACCCTCCAGGAGCCGCTATTCCTAAGATTTACCTGCGAATTTTCTATCAGTCGAACGTCTGTTTTTTTTTTTTTTCAGAAAAGGAGACAGTTCAAGGGCATGCAAATAAAAAGAAAACAATAATGAAAAAAGAGCCCGCTACTTACTGCTACCGAATAGAGTACATAGGAGTGGCCAAAAAGAAAGGTAAATTTCGGGAGGCGAGGTGTCCTGATACCCTCCTCTTGAAAGAGTTCAAGTCGTAGGCAGGAGGAAATACAGATGAAGGAAGATTGTTCCAGAGTTTACCAGCGTGAGGGATGAAAGAGTGAAGATGCTGGTTAACTCTTGCATAAGGGGTTTGGACAGTGTAGGGATGAGCTTGATTAGAAAGTCGTGTGCTGCGAGGCCGCGGGAGGGGGGGAGGCATGCAGCTCGCAAGTTCAGAAGAGCAGTTAGCGTGAAAATAGCGATAGAAGATAGAAAGAGAGGCAACATCGCGACGGAATTTAAGAGGTAGAAGACTATCTGTAAGAGGAGGAGAGCTGATGAGACAAAGAGCCTTAGACTCCACTCTGTCCAAGAGAGCTGTGTGAGTTAGCCCCCCCACACGTGAGATGCATACTCCATACGAGGGCGGACAAGGCCCCTGTATATGGATAGCAATTGTGCAGGGGAGAAGAACTGGCGGAGACGATACAGAACGCCCAACCTCGAGGAAGCTGATTTAGTAAAAGAGGAGATGTGAAGTTTCCAGTTAAGATTTTGAGTTAAGGATAGACCGCGGATAGTTAGTGTTGAAGAAAGTGACAGCTGAGTGTTGTCGAAGAATAGGGGATATGTGTTTGGAAGATTGTGTCGGGCTGATAGGTGGAGAAATTGAGTTTTTGAGGCATTGAAGGACACACGGTTCCTTCTACCCCAATCGGAAATGATACCAAGGTCTGGGGTTAAGCGTTCTGCAACCTCCATTCTGGAGTCATGTACTTCCTGTTGGGATGGTCTTCTATTGATAGACGTTGAATAATGCAGAGTGGAATCGTCGGCGTATGAGTGGACAGGACATCTAGAGAAGCATAGTTTAATTCATGATTCACAGCATGGGTTCACAAAGGGCAGGTCTTGCCTTACTTACCTGTTGTCCTTCTACACTAAAGTGATCGAGGCGGTTGACAGAGATGAAAACTATGACATATTATATTTAGATTTCAGTAAAGCGTTCGACAAAGTTCCTCATCACCGGCTATTACTAAAATTACAGACTCACGGTGTAGATGGGAAAGTTTTGAACTGGATCAGGGCGTGGCTTAGTGGTTGGAAGCAGAGAGTGCAAATCAATGGTAAAAAATCTGAATGGGGCAGCTTTACGAGTGGAGTCCCACAAGGGTCGGTGCTGGGTCCTCTGCTTTTTTATTATTTACTTCAATGACTTGGACACAGGAATTAGTAGTGATGTCAGTAAGTTCGCAGATGATACCAAGATCGGTAGAGTAATCCAATCAGACGGACGCTAGCGTTCTCCAGGATGAGCTTAAAACTATATGATGGGGCGGGAAAGTGGCAGATGAAATTCAATGTCGGGAACTGTAGCATTCTGAGTGTAGGTAGGAATAATCCCTCACACAATTACTACTTAAATGACACTCCTCTAAGCAGGACTGGGCGTGAGAGAGACTTAGGAGTCCTAGTGAGCGCTGACCTCCGTCCTGGGGCTCAATGCATTCAGGCTAAAAATCGGGCAAACAGAGTACTTGGTTTAATCTTAAGGAGCGTAAGCAATAGGAGCGCTGAAGTCATCCGCAAACTTTACTTAGCACTAGTTAGACCTCATCTCGATTATGCAATTCAGTTCTGGTCCCCCTACTATAGAATGGATATCACGATGTTAGAATATGCACAGAGGAGGATGACGAAGATGATTCAGGGGGTGAGAAACTTGCCTTATGAAGACAGGCTGAAGCATTTAAATCTACGCTCTCAAGAAAGGCGAAGGTCGCGAGGAGACTTGATCGAATTCTATAAATGGATGAAGGGCTTTAATAAAGGGGATGCCAATAAGATTTTGAAAGTAAAAGAGCCAGGTAGGACGCGTAGCAATGGTTTTAAATTAGACAAATTCAGATTCAACAAAGACATAGGAAAGAATTGGTTCAGCAATAGAGTGGTAGATGAATGGAACAGGCTTGGGAGCCATGTTGTGGGTGCTAATACCATAGATACATTCAAGAAGAGGTTAGATAAAGCCATGGATGGTGAGGTAAGGTGAAGTTGAGTGTACAGGAGCTGCCTTGTATAGGCCAACCGGCTTCTTGCAGACTCCTTACGTTCTTATGTTCTTATGTTATGGAAAGAAGATCATTGATGAATAACAGGAAGAGAGTGGGTGATAGGACAGAGCCCTGTGGAACACCACTGTGACTTATGAAGAGGAGAAGAAGCGATGATATTATAAGAGTAAAAAGGAAAATAAATCATTGGAGAGAGGAAGGGAAGAAGTGATCAAATGATAAAAGAGGAGAAAGATTAAGGTTAAGTAACAAAGTTGAATGATTATGAGAGAGGGGGAAAGAAGGAAAGGCATATGGATGAATAATGCATGTTTGGAGTTGGCTGTGCGTGAAATGTTATAGACTATGGAGCACATACTGAGGAGAAAAATAATGGCGCACGTCATTATGAGTGTGGGTGAGGGTGGGTGTGGATGTGGGAGTGAAAAAAAAAAAAAAAGGGACAGGATACGTTATGTCTTTTTAAAGTATGAGAAGAATAAGGAAGGAGATAGCATGTGAAAAAGTGCGATAAGTATGGAAAAATACTATGTTAAATTGAAAAAAGAAAATAAAGTTTGATCAAGGTAGAAAGGAGGTCAAAGAGCTGAAGTATTAAGACAAAATGAAGATAGAGTCGAAGGGACTTAGATCCAAAGGCGGCGAATGAAGCAATTATGAGTCTTTACGAGTGGTGATGAGCTTGGGGGAAGAGCCGAGTTTTGTTCGTGCTGATATTATGCGAGGAGCGTGAAGACTGGTGACGATGACGATGATGGAGAGAGAGAGAGAGAGAGAGAGAGAGAGAGAGAGAGAGAGAGAGAGAGAGAGAGAGAGAGAGAGAGAGAGAGAGAGAGAGAGAGAGAGAGAGAGAGCGTCTGGTAATGGAAAAGGGTGACAGAAAGAAGAAAGAAATTGGAGAAGAAAGGGAATTTCAGTTTGTTGTAGCAATTGTAGATAGCACTTCGAATGTGTAAGGAGGAGGAAAAGGTATCTGAAGAGAACATGTAGAGGGAGAAGAGGAAGAATGAGATTATAAAGAGATAGCAGGAGAGTGCAGAGAAGTAGCAAGGGATCATTGAGGGAGAGAGGTAGTCGTTGTAAGGGTCCGGAAGATGAAAGGAAGATTTATGAAACAGAAGGAGGATGGGATAGAGTGGCCGTGTAATTGTGAAAGGGGATGGACTGCAGCTAAAGGTTGGAGGCGTTGAAGGGAAAGGAAATTAAAGGATGAAGAGAAGTAGATGAAATTCACAGATAACAAGAGACAGAGGGAGACAGAGAACCTGGACTGGTCGACTTATTTCCAGCGTTTTGTGTGTGTGTGTGTGTGTGTGTGTGTGTGTGTGTGTGTGTGTGTGTGTGTCATGGACGGCGCCCTTAATGCCGCGTGTGTTCCGGGAGGCGGAGCGGAAAATGTCTCAAAACGGTGCCAATAAATGTTTGAGCTCAAGAACTCGCTCTGTCTAAGAAACTCACCTTTAGGAGGGGTTATCTGGTGGTGGAGACCAGTTTCCTTTTTTCATTATTTATTCTTCCTTTCCTCCTGCCAGTCATCATATTTTTCCCTTTTTCCCTCAATTATTTTTACCTCCCTCTTTCCTTTATTCACTTTCCCTCACCTTCCCTTACAATCTCTGCTTCCATTCCCCACTGTTTCCCTCACCCACCTTTCAATTTTCCTCCATCTTTCGTTCTCATCTTCCCTGCCCATCCCTGTATTCACCTTGGTTTTCTTGTGAACAACTTGCAACTGTAACACGCAAAGGCACCAACAATAGATCTTTCGGCACTTGGTGTTATAAGAAGCTGGCCTTATAAGTAGCCTGCCCGTAGATGTACTATAGCCTCTTTTACTTGCGTTTTTATGTATTAGTGTCTTTATTGTACTAGGACCATATTTTATTTTGAAGAGCTTGTAACTTATCCTCTTTCAGCTTACATAACATCATGTATCATTACCTCAACTCTTCTGTAAATAATATGTTGTAATAATGGCTTGCCTTGCCTTGGAAATGGGTCACATATGAAGTTCTTTTGTGACGGAGCGGAATCATGTCGAATTCATTGTCAGCGAAGGAAGAGAGTGGGAGGAAGACATCATTTTTTTCCTTTTTATCTTTTCTAAACCAATAAAAAGTAAAACAATATCATGGCCTTAGGAGGACTCGTGTGAAATATCGTAATACGCTAAATTTAGTTTAGTCACTACCGACGGAGGACAGGAGGAGTGTGAGGAACGACGTGAAGGCTGCCTGAAGGTGGAGACACTTCGCTTCACCCTTCCGACTAAGTAAGACGCAAAGTAAGAGTGAACCCCACCCAAAGCCTGGCTCGTAAATAGCTCAGTTTAATACTCCGAAGCCCAAAACGGACCCAACGACCTCCAGTAGCAAGTGAAGGAAGCAGAAAAGGGCCGGGAGAAGGAGGAAGGTGAAAGGGAAGGTGAGGAGCTGCGAAGATTGAACCTTTTTTTTCCGCCTAAATGTACCTGGCGAGGCTCTTTCCATTATACATTGTGAT
This sequence comes from Eriocheir sinensis, assembly GCF_024679095.1. Classification (NCBI taxonomy): domain Eukaryota; kingdom Metazoa; phylum Arthropoda; class Malacostraca; order Decapoda; family Varunidae; genus Eriocheir; species Eriocheir sinensis. The sequence goes on from NW_026112087.1 coordinate 589,513, forward strand.
TCAGTGCGAGTCCATGCGACTTATGAAATCTTTTACTCCTCCTCTCTCACTAACTATCTCGTTCCCTCTGACTCTTTCTCTTTTCTCTCTCGCTTAATTCTTGGCGGTGTATCCGACAACGGCCTCCAAAATGAGAGCCGAATTTTGCACATCAGCCGAAATATGTCGCATAATAGGCCAATAAAGCTGCTAAAAGCCCAGTAAAAGTAAAATAGAAGGGGGAGGGGAGGAAAGGATGGAAAGGGGAGAGAAGAAAGATGGGAAGGGCAGCGGCAAGAGGAGAGATGAAAGGAGGAAGGAAAAGAGTAAGGAGGAGGGTATTCTGTCTAGCTTTTTACTATTCTCCAGCGCGTGCGTATGAAGTTTGGTTCGGTATCTCAGCAAAATATTAGCCATTTGTTAGTATCGGAGTATCGGTATCGGCTGAGAAGTGAGTTTCGGTATCGGCCAACACCGTGGTTTGGGGACATCTCCAGATTACAAGCCTCATTGTTTTGCTATTCCCCTCCGCACATATTCGATATTGCACCCATTCTGTAATAAGAGGGCGAACATTAAACAATACAGTCATGGTGGATGGGAGGGACGAGTGCGGGGGGTAACCAGTGCCGAAAGCAAGCTGATAATAAGTTATGTGCTGCTGTTCTGTTACAGAGGTGTTTCCCCGTTGTCGTCGCCGCTCTTTTCCTCGACTTGACCGTTTTTCATCATCGATGTTGCCCTCGAGCCCTCCTCCTCCTCCTCCTCCTCCTCCTCCTCCTCCTCCTCCTCCTCCTCGCCTCTTCCTCGTCTCCTCTCCTCCTCCTCTCCTCATCCTCTCCTTCCCTTACCCCAGCCAGAGAGATGAACGGCCAATTCCCCAGCTCGTCGACTCCCTCCAAGAAGCCAAAATTTGCTTCTTGGCCACATCACGAGGAGGGTGAGGGTCTCTCTCTCTCTCTCTCTCTCTCTCTCTCTCTCTCTCTCTCTCTCTCTCTCTCTCTCTCTCTCTCTCTCTCTCATAATGGAAGAACTAGCGATTAATATACATTGTGAGAGATAGATTAACACCCGCAGCAGCACAAAAGAGGATCAAAAGCGACCAACCAACCATCCAACGAACCTGCAACACTGCAAATCAGGTAGCCAGCCAGGTAGTCACGCACACAGGTAGCCAGGTAGTGCGCGGTCTTCCCTCGCACTATATCTCAGCCTCGCCGGGGTTGGGTGTGGGACCAGCGTGTAGCCAGCAGGTCCTCCTCGTGATAGGGTTGTCTCCCGGGACTTGGGCAAAATTTAGGGGCGGCAGGAGGATTGTCGGGGAGGGGAGGTGGACGGCTTGAAACCGCCTCCTACTGACCTACTTTGCCGTTTATGGGTGAAAAGGAAAGGGAGAAGAGGAGATAATGGCGGAGATAAAAGGAGTGAAAGAAAGCAAAAGAGAAGGAAGATGAAAGGCAAAGGACAAAAGGAGGGAGAGAGGAGAGCAATTGAGATAAAAGAAGAGGAGGGAGAGGTGTCAGTGTAGAAAGGGGGAAGACAAGAGGGAAGAAGGGAAGGTAGAAGAAAAGATATGAAGAAAGAAAAAGTAAATGAAAAAAAGACTAGGAAAAATGGAGAGAGAGAGAGAGAGAGAGAGAGAGAGAGAGAGAGAGAGAGAGAGAGAGAGAGAGAGAGAGAGAGAGAGAGAGAGAGAGAGAGAGAGAAAAGAGAGAGATAGAGAGAGAGATAGAGAGAGAGAGAGAGAGAGAGAGAGAGAGAGAGAGAGAGAGAGAGAGAGAAGAGAGAGAGATAGAGAGAGAGAGAGAGAGAGAGAGAGAGAGAGAGAGAGAGAAGGAAAGTGTAAGAGAAAAGAGATGAAGAAAGGGATGAGCAAGAGGAGAGAGAGGAGTAAAATAAATGAGAAGAAACTAAAGGAAATAAAACGAATAAGAGGAAGAGAGGATGTAAAAGACTTGTAAAAGGATAGAAAGAGGAGGAGGAGGAGGACGTTGAAGGGGAAGATGGAGAGAAGGAGGTTGCTGAGGTAGTGGTGGAGGTGGCGGAGGAGGTGGTAGGGGAGGTGGGAGAGGAGGAGGAAGAGGGGGGGAGGAAGAGGGGACTGGGGGGGGAGGCGGGGGTGGTAGCGGCTGTGGGTGGGTGGGGAAGGGAGGCGAGGGTGGAAGAGAGAGGAAAGTGAGAGCAGGGTGAGGTGGATGAGGGGGAAGAGGAGGGAAGGGGGGAGGAACGGATGGGAGAGGGCGAGGGCAGGAGCGAGGAGGAACTCCCGCGAGTGGAACACCTAATACACTTTGTCGTCAGGAGTCCTTCCCTCAAAATTTCAATGTCCCGTGTCAGCGCATGAATGGCATCCTCGAGTTGTCTGATGCTCCTTTCATCCTTCTTTGCCTTCATGCAAAACCGACATGAATCGATCTCACCTTTGCTAGTTTTAAAATATTAGGGTGCTTGCCGGCATCCGCATTCGACACAGCGTTTTAAGGAAGGCATTTTGCCTTTGTCTATTCCCTGAGATTAGTGACAAAACAAAGGGTCTCTAGGGAATTTCGCCCACCGCGCGGCGGGGTAGACGGCGCGTCGTAAATTTCCAGACCGTTCAAAGAAAGAAAGAAAATCATCCTGAAACAAGGACCTTCGAGTACACTTCCTGGAAAATAATTTGTAAATTATGTGTAGTAAATTTAAGAAGGAGCTTAGTACAGTTAGGAAGGAGTTGTATGTGCACCACAGTGTTGTGAGGAGGTGTAAGGTGTAGGCAGAGGGGAAGAGCAAGTGTGTAAGGGAGAATGTGTTTAAGTAAAGTACACAGAAATATAACACTTAGCAGTAGAGGTCAGCGAAGCAGCAAAGCAGCAGCAGCAATAGGAGAGCCTCAGGATATCCTGGAGAGCACACAAAAAAGCACAGCTGCCAGAAACAGCGAGCGAAGAAGACACGTACTCCGAGGCTAGGTCGCGGTCAACTACCATTTACAGTTGCTATTGGGCCAATATTGGGGGTGATAACTTTTTTATGTCTTACGTAGGCAAAAAAATCTTTAGGATTTGTTTTGCTGGCCCTTGTAATATGAAACTCTAGGTTTCTTTTATTGAGACGTATGATTATTTTCGTTTCTCGGCGTATTCTTTGGAATTCAATTTTATCTGCTTCATTATTTTGTAATCAAGTATTTGCGACTCGCTCGATTTTTATTCTCAATTTGGCGTTTGAGTTGATTGTTCCACACCTTAGGCTTCCAGTTGGCTGTTGGTCGTCTTTTACGGAATGGTGCGCATAAATTCACGGCTCTACTTAAAGTTTTTGTGAATGTTTCCCAAGCTTTATTTATATCAGACCCTGCAGAAATTTCGCTTCAGTCTCCATTCGTTTGTAATTTCTTTAGTTTGTCGAAATCAGCACGTTGGTGATCAGGTATTCTTTCTTCACTCGTTTTCATGTCCTCTTTGATTTTTATTTTAAACGAAATCATTCCATGATCGCTGTCGCTGAATTATGTACCAACAGTGTGATCATTAACTAGGCTTTCTTTAGCTGTGAGAACTAGATCGAGGATGTTATTTTCGCGAGCTTGCTTATTCCATGATCGCTGTCGCTGAATTATGTACCCAACAGTGATCATTAACTAGGCTTTTTCTTTTAGAACTAGATCGAGGATATGTTATTTTATTTATTTTTGGTTTATGTATGTACATGCTGATAAAGCGCACTTTCTAATAAGTTACTGCATAGATCGTGACCACAGTGTATATTTAATGTGTCTCCCCAACTCTTTACTTGTAAGTTAAAGTGTCCCATAATTACAGCTTCAAATTGATAGCATATATTAAAAATTTGTTCGAACAGTTTTCTGTCTATTTCCATTGCTTAGTTTGGAGATTTATAAACAATGCCAATAACTAATTTACTTGAAAGATTTTTAATTTCTACGAAAACGGTGTCTATATTATTTATTCCTTCTACATTGACAACACGTGGATTTAAACCAGCACGAATATATAAGATGACGCCACCACCAACTCTGTTTTCTCTGTCGCAAAGAAAAAATGAATAGCCGGGTAAGTTAAATTCCGCAATAAAATCTATGCTATTTGTATTCAACCATAACTCCGCGACGGCGATAATGTGGAAGTTTCCCGTTGCAGCAAGTTCTTCCAGGTCTCTGAATTTATTTCGAATGCTGCGGGCGTTTACGTAACACGCGTTTATATGGTCATGGTGAGATTGGTTGTTGGTCCTTTGATTGTTTACGTGCCGTTCTCTGTCGGGGTTCGCTGTTTTTTTTTCTTTTTTTTCTGAAAAGTGACACCTGCTCACTAAGGAGTCTTCCAAGTCTAGCCGCCCCGACGGGATTTATGTGCACACCATCGCGTTCGTACAAGTCATTTGCACCATAGAAGTTATTCCAAAAGTTCACAAACTCGACATTTTCTTGAGCACATAATGACTTTAGTCGGTTGTTAGGGCTGAAGGCTTTACTGTAAAAGGCGTTACTTTCTCTCATCCGCGGGAGGATACCAGATATCATTATATTGTTTGTTTTTTCCATGAATTGTCGGATCAGTCTATGATACTTTTCCATTAATTCTTCTGAACGATTGGCCTTTACGTCGTTCGTTCCGACATGGATGACGAACAGTGAGATTTGGTCTGAGCCGGTCATAACATCGTCGCTCGTCGCAGTGATGCCATCTACACCTATACCGCGGAAACACATACGCTTACGTTTCTCATATGAAGCATGACCGCAAAAATTCTGTTAACTGACCTCTGATCATTGAATCGCCAATCAACTGGGTTTCGTGTTCCTCTTCAACTTTCTCCTTTAAAATATCAAATCGATTGAAGGTCGCCAGTTCCAATTTATTTTTGGCGTATAAGGCCTGGCTCCATTCCTTACAGGAATGAAACCGTCATCAGGTGCTTCTCGGATTTCTCTTGACTTGGGCATAGTTCGGTACGGTCGGGTTGGGCAAAGAAGGGGCAGTGTCGCTAGTCTGCGGCACAACTATGTTGGCCGCAACAAACTCCTTCATTTTCAAATCGGCATACTTACGGTCGCTAACACAAAAGCGACTAGCAGTGGAGTTTCTAAAATACTTAGGAGCAAACTTCTCGCAACATACTTCGCAATCTCTCAGTTAGGAAGGCATTTTGAATAAGCAATGTCTTAATTGACAATGAAAGCAAATAGAGCGCAGTTACTGTAAACATAAGGGTGGCACCATAATACAATTTAAAAAAAGTTAAATGCATAGGAAAGAGGTACTGTGGTGTCCCAGTGCCCCAGGAAAATAAAGGTATGGAGACCTCTGCAGGGCCAGAAAAAAACAGAAAATGGCCATTATGAATGATGTGCCTTCGGATTTGAGGCTGGCAACCTTGTCAATCCCGTCGAATTTGTCCTTGAGCTTTGTCCCAAAAAGACTGGGGCCGGCGTGGTTACTCATCACCCACACTGGGTAGAAAGAAAGGAGTCAGCCACCCAAGAGCATCACAACATGTGTCCCCCCTCAAGCACGAGCCTTGCGGGCCCTGTCCCAAGGCACCTGTCAGCAGATGTGCTCAGAGGACTTCCTCAGGAAAAAAAAGAACACCGCCGCGAAGACTCCGAAGTGACTAGAACCTCCCGGGATAGTGAGAGAAACATCGGGGGAAGACTGAGACTAGAGGCTGGGTAGAATACCTGTAGAAAGGAAGGAAAGGAGGGAAAGTGTAAGGGAGGGTGACAACCCTTGGAGAGACTACCCATAGGAAGAGAACAAAAAAGGTAATAGTTCGGAGAGAAAGTAAGAAGTCCCTTTTAGTCGCCTTTTACGACACGCAGAGAATACGGTGGTGGAATTCTTTCACCTCCCAACTACAGGAGGAGGAGGAGGAGGAGGAGGAGGAGGAGAAGGAGGAGGAGGAGGAGGAGGAGGAGAAAGAAGAAGATGAAGAAGATTTAAAAGAAGATAATCAAAAGTCATACTAATGAATGGAAAGAAATGAAAGTAGACGAAGAACATGAAGATAAGGATCGGAAGAAGAGGAAGCATACGAGGTTAAGTATGGGGAGAGAGATTTGAAGTACACGATGAAGCAAAAAAGAAAGAAAGAATTATGAGAGTAAAGAAATAACAGAAGGATAAATAAATACAAATAGAATTGAAGTAGACAATGAAGAGAAGAAAAAATTGGGACTGAAATTAGCAGAGGTGGGCAAGTGCGGTACTTAGTGCGGTAATGCGGTAGTACCGCATCACAAAAAAGTACCGCACTACCACAAACTTTCTCAAAATACCGCACTACCGCGGACCGCACTAAAACATTCTGCGGTACTTTTTTGCGGTACTTAGAAAACTGTCAAAGACGACATATGCAGCGCGGCATGTTCACGCAAAAAAAAAAAAAAAAAAAAAAAAAAAATCAGTGAATCAGACTTAATCAGTCAATCGGTATCAGTCATCAAAATCAATGATTCAGTCATTCTGACTTTTCAGTTATTGTTCAAAATTAAATACTAAATAGACAGACTAAACTACTACACTGCGAGTCTTCTTTAACCCGCGCGGTGTCGGCCATTTCAACCCCTGACCCATCCGTGGTGCCGGCCGATTTTTCATTGTATTTTAAGCATCTTTCCTTTGTTTGGATAGCCAGGATAGGCATTGATGTATTTTCTTTTTTTTTTTTACTACCGCTAAAGCAGTACCGCATACCGCGTACCGCACTGGGAAAGAAAAATATGGGACCGCACTACTCCGGAAAAAAAGTACCGCACTATCGCAACCGCACTACTGATTTTTCAGTACCGCGCCCACCTCTGGAAATTAGAACAACCACAGAAGTATAACTATATGGAGTATGCATCACATGTGTGTGGGGGGGGGGGGGGCTCCACTCACACAGCTCTCTTGGACAGTGTAGAGACAAAGGCTCTTCGTCTTGACTCTCCTAATCGTACTGATAGTCTTCTTCCTCTTAACTTAAAATCCGCCGCCATGTTGCCTCTCTATCTTCTATCGATATTTTCATGCCGACTGCTCTTCTGAACTTGCTAACTGCATGCCTTCTCCCTCCTGCGGTCCCGCTGCACTCGACTTTCTACTCTAGCTCATCCCTATACTGTCCAAACCCCTTATGCAAGAGTTAACCAGCATCTTCTCTCTTTCATGCCTTACATTGGTAAACTCAGGAACAGCCTTCCTTCGTCTGTGTTTCCTCCTGCCTATGACTTGACCTCTTTCAAGAAGAGTGTATCAAGACACCTCTCCACCCGAAATTGACCTCTCTTTTGGCCACTCTTTACTTTTGTCTGTGTGGGAGCGGCAAGTAGCGAGCTATTTTTTTTCTACACTTTTTGTTGCCCTTGAGCTGTCTCCTTTGTTGTAAAAAAAATAGACAGAAGGGAGAATCGGTAAACAAACTGTCCTGCAAGGGAGGAGAGAAAGGATGACCAAAGGAGCGGTGGAAGGGATCACATCACACGTAGCACCAGGTGCAGGAGGGCTGACGCTGCTTCATTATTCACGTGGGCTTTCAAGGATGCGCGGCCACCACTTTGACAGGTTACTCCCCGCCCCACGACTGTTTGAGGACAGAGGCTGGACACGTGGCGGCAAGGGGAGGATGGCTGGTCGAAAGCTGGTGCATGGTGGTGGTGGTGGTGACGGTGTTTGTGGAGGGGTAGACTGGGCGGGTGGAAAGGTGAGGTGATGAGTGATTGCGTGTGCTGGGTAGGCGAGGCATGATCAGAACCTGGTGTCCCTGTGTGAGAGAGAGAGAGAGAGAGAGAGAGAGAGAGAGAGAGAGAGAGAGAGAGAGAGAGAGAGAGAGAGAGAGAGAGAGAGAGAGAGAGAGAGAGAGAGAGAGAGAGAGAGAACCTCCCTTTCCAAACTATCCACGATATTTTTTTTCCTTATATGGTTGAGGGATAATAAAACACTAATAGGTAATTAACTCAATTTTCTTTTTTCTTCTTGCAGTTGTCATTATTATTATTATTATTATTATTATTATTATTATTATTATTATTATTATTATTATTATTATCATTATTATTATTATCATTATTATTATTATTATTATTATTATTATTATTATTATTATTATTATTATTATTGCTGTTGTTATTACCCGTCTTTATCGTCTCCTCGTCCTGTTCTTCCTCGTCAGCCATTGTTCCTCCCCTTTCCAACACACACACACACACACACACACACACACACACTCGCGTACGCATCAATAACACGTTAATAACACAAACACACAATTTCTTCTGCCGCCGTACTTTTAATTCAATATCGTCCATTAACACTTGACACATGCTTTGAATTGCCGTCCTCGTCCTCCTCCCCTCCAGTATGGCCGCCTTCCATCCCTGCCGACCCCCGGACCCCCTCCTCCCTCCCCTTGTCCTCTTGTATTAAGTGAGCCATTAGTCTGATTAAGCTCAGCAAATTAGATTGGACCGCATAAACCACTTGGCGTTCGACAAATCGCCATCCGTTGAGTTATGCTAAATGGTGGTGGTGGTGGTGGGGTGCCAACCCGAGCCGTGCATCAAAGCGTTCCTCTCTCTCTCTCTCTCTCTCTCTCTCTCTCTCTCTCTCTCTCTCTCTCTCTCTCTCTCTCTCTCTCTCTCTCTCTCTCTCTCTCTCTCTCAATCAAAAAACGAGTCTCAGCCACGTCCCTCCACCCCGCCCGTGTAAATAGACGCCGTGCATCGCAACAAACCCGTAACCGTGATCCCGCAAGTACCAGCACCTCTATTACCAAGCCTCTAGATAACTTAAAAATCCTTAGTTTCAATGCGCGTAGCCTAAGAAACAAATTTGATGAACTGAGATGTCTTGCTCTAACAGAAAATGTTGACATAATTGCTATAACCGAAACATTTATCAACACCACAAATATTGATTTAAGTTCCGAATACAACATAGATGGCTACAGACTCATAAACAAAGATCGTGTAAACCGTAGAGGCGGTGGCGTCGCCCTTTTTGTCAAAAGCTATTTGTAACCCACTGACAAAACACCAAGAAACAGTAACGTTGAACCTTTCTGCGTGCGAGTAAACGTTGCAAAAGTCAATTTAAATATATCTGTCACCTACAGACCTCCCGGGCAATCACTCGATGACGACCTTGAAATGTACAGCGTCTTAAGGCAGCCACTTAATAACAACGACTCACTGATATTAGGAGACTTTAACCTCCCCCATATCGACTGGGCGACGCTGTCAGGTACAGAAGGCGAGTCACATAGAATGATCGAATTTCTAGAAGAAAATTATCTAAGCTAAATGGTTCCTGAGCCAACTCGACAAAATAATATACTCGACCTTGTTATAACGACCCAAGATAACCTAGTCAGTAATGTCACGGTAGGAGAACACCTCGGTTCTTGCGATCATAAATTAGTGCGCGTCGACATTAGAGCTCAATCATCAGTGACTGAAAATAAAGTAAAGGTGCCCAATTTCAAAAGAGCTAATTTCGTAGAAATCCGACAAAAACTAACAGCCTGGCTAAGCTTTAAAAATCACTTACTCACTCAGCAGAACACATTCGTCCCCTTGTGCGAGACGCGAATTAACACTAATAAAAGCCCACCGTGGCTTAATAGCGAAATTAAACAATCACTCAATGAGAGAAAATTGTTTTACAGGTTAAAGAAATAACAAAGCACTCCCGAAAATATTAGACTTTATAATGATACCAGGCGACGAGTAAAAAGACTAGTATGTCAGGGAAAGCGTAGATATGAAGAAAATATTGCAGCCAACTGTAAAAATAATCATAAATCTTTCTTCAGTTACATAAACAACAGAAAGGATTGGACCTTTAACAAACAGCGACGGTGCAGTAGTGACTGACAGCCAACACATTGCAAACCTCTTAAACAATTACTTTTCCTCGGTGTTTAATACTAACAGTCTTCCTCCCACTACCACCAACACCAGTACTATTGTACATCTCGAGCCTGCATTGCCTAATTTTGAAATAACAACCGATGAAGTCCCTAAAGCTCTCCATTCACTTAAAACAAATAAAAGTCCCGGACTCGACAAAGTATATCCTATACTGCTTAAAGAAACAAAGAGCGAAATACTCTCCTCCCTCACTACCGTATTCAATATGTCCTTGCGACAAGGCATCGTCCTTCGGATTGGAAAAAGGCTAACGTGACACCGATTTTTAAGAAAGGAGACAAAAAAATACCAGGTAACTACCGACCCATTAGTCTAACTTCAATTGTAGGTGAGCTACTCGAGAGCATAATTAGAGACAAAATTGTGAGTCACCTCGAAAGCCACTCATTAATTGGGGATTCACAACATGGCTTCCGTAACAAAAGATCCTGCCTGTCAAACCTACTGACCTTTTATAACGATCTCTTCTCAGTTTATGACGTAACCAAATCATTGGAGGTAGTCTATCTTGATTTCCAGAAAGCGTTTGATAAAGTCTCACATCATAAATTGCTATATAAATTAAAGCAAATAGGCATTGACGGTCAAGTAAACCAATGGATTGCGAATTTGTTGAGCAACAGACAACAAAGAGTTGTGATTGACGGATTTAACTCAGAGTGGGTGCCGGTCACTAGTGGCGTCCCTCAGGGCTCGGTTCTTGGCCCAGTGCTCTTCATTATTTACATCAACGAAGTGGATGTTGGACTCAATAATCGCATTAGTAAATTTGCAGACGACACAAAGATTGGTAACTCGGTTCTCACTGACGAAGACAAGCAAAGCCTCCAAGAGGATTTGCACAAAATTTCAGCTTGGTCGGATAAATGGGAGATGCCCTTTAACGTAGACAAGTGCCAGGTCCTTCAAGTTGGAACAAAAAATAAGAAGTTCGATTGCGAAATGCGCGGCGTTAAACTCACAAGCGTTCAATGCGTTAAGGACCTGGGGGTCAAAATCGCGTCAAACCTCAAATTCTCACATCAATGCATCGATGCAGCAAATAAAGAATGTTGGGCTTCATTAAAAGAAACTTTTTATTCAAGAATAAAGATGTAATACTTCCGCTCTACAATAGTTTAGTCAGACCCCACTTGGAATATGCGGTACATTTTTGGTCTCCCCACCATGCAAAGGACATTGCTAAACTAGAAGGTGTTCAGCGTCGAGCAACAAAAAAGATCCCTTCCTTGCGCAACAAATCCTACGAAGAAAGCCTTTCCACCCTTAACATGTTCTCTCTTGAGAAACGTCACCTCCGAAGAAAACTGATCGAATGTTTTAAAATACTTAATGGTTTCACGAATGTAGACAGAACAAAATTGTTTATGATCGATGACACTTTGCGAACGAGGAACAATGGCATAAAACTCAAATGTAGACAAGTAAATTCAGACTGCACCAAATTTTTCTTCACCAACTTTGTAGTGCGAGAATGGAATAAGCTCCCACCATCAGTGGTCCAGTGTAACACGATTGACTCCTTTAAAAACAAGCTCGACCGTCACTTCCTTGGACTTAATATTAACTAGAGTAAAAAAGCAACGTTTTGGAGCCATCTGATTAATGTAAAATCACTTAGGCTTAAGGACAGACCACCTAGTCTGGACCTTGGAGTCTGTGTGGTCTGATTTTCTATGTAAATTTATGTAACTCTCTCTCTCTCTCTCTCTCTCTCTCTCTCTCTCTCTCTCTCTCTCTCTCTCTCTCTCTCTCTCTCTCTCTCTCTCTCTCTCTCTCTCTCTCTCCCCTCCATCATGTTCCCCCGTGCCTCCTACTCCTGTCTCTCGGTTTCCTGATTTTCTATTCTCCCTCCGTGTGTGTGTGTGTGTGTGTGTAAACACCGTGTAACCCCATACAGAAGTTTGGCGTCAGTAACGAGCTTCCTTTTACCTCCCCTTCTGCCTCACTCTCCCCTATGCTGTTCCTCTTCTTGTCCTTCCTACCACGGCCCGCTCCTCCCTTACCATCCCTTTATTTATTCTTTCCCTTTATTTGTTTGCTCCGACCTTCCTCTACCCCTATTGAACTCCTCCTCCTCCTCCTATTTTCCCTCCTTCGCCCTTATACTAGTCTCGTTATGAAACTTGTCTAATGATCACTGGCATCACTCCTGTGTGTGTGTGTGTGTGTGTGTGTGTGTGTGTGTGTGTGTGTGTGTGTGTGTCCTTACATTTTGCCATTAAACATTTTTTTGTAGGAAGATTGAAATTTTTATTTTCATTATTATCATTGTTGTAATTTTTGTTTTTGTTATCATTATTATTATTATTATTATTATTATTATTATTATTATTATTATTATTATTATTATTAATATCATTATTATTATCTTTGGCGATAGCAATAGTATAGTAGTAATAGCATATAATATAAGTAAGACAATCTTTATCTCCATCCTCTATTAGTAATATTTAGTATTAATATTACTTGCCAGGAGTAGCCTGGATGTCCAAGGGTTGAAAGTAAACTTTATAAGAGCGGAAAGCAAAATGTGATACACGCTGCGTACAGGAAAAAAAAAAATATTGGCTCGCAAAGACAAAAAGTAGAGAAGTAAATTTACTGAAGTCCCCACCAGAGAAAGTCCTACCTAAAAATATTGGACTGAGAAACAAAAGCAGGAAGTCAAACGGCTTCAAGGTTCTGTCATTAACACGATAATAATGGTGAGGTTTTGCGGGGTTGGGCGGGTGAAAATATGAAACGAACCTAATGTTACATTCAGTATTATGTATGTTTTATAACTACTATTGTATGGTCATTATAGTAACACACACACACACACACACACAAACACAGATACACACACATATACACTGTTATATATTTTTATATCTCTGCGCCACTTCCCAATAATATATTAATAAAAGTCAATTTATCTTAGTATTAAGGACTATAAATTATGTAAGAAAAAATTAGTGTAGGTCACGGTGATGTATATGAGCAGGAATTAATGCAAATCACAGCAACAAGCGGAAGAAGGGAGGGAGAGAGAGAATTAGTGCAAGTCACACCAACAAGCGGGAAAAGGGAGGGAGAGAGATAATTAGTGCAAGTCACAGCAACAAGCGGAAAAAGAGATTGTTAACCTTCGGGCGACGTGACCCTTCCCCCAGAAATCTCTACCGTTAAACTGTTTTGGGTCGCGAGGGGTACCCTCGCGCCAAGGGGGAAGGGACGAGTCCAAAGGACAACAAACACCGCCTCTTCCCCCAACCCTTCGCTGGCGCTGCTGTTATATTGACTCCAATAGTTGACCACTTAAGCACATTTCCCACATGTATCGGCAGTTTTTACCTGTTTAAGAATGCAATTAGCCTATGTGAACACGCAAAAGGGTCGAAAGTAGCCGTCATCACGTAGGGTAGAGTAGGTCAAAAGTAGGTGCGGCAGTGGGCACACACAGCTTAGTTTCATTTCAATATATGACCAGGTAAGCACATTCCCCACATATATCGGTAGTTTTTACGTGTTTAATGATGCATATAGCCTTTGTGAACACGTAGAAGGGTCAAGTGTAGCCGTCATCATATAGGGTAGAGTGTGCCAAAAGTTACTGTGACATGGGGCACACACAGCTTATTTTCATTCAAATATTTGACCTAGAGAGTGCTTGTTGCCGACATAAGGTTATTTTTAACCAATTGAAGTATATATGCCTTTATCAAAGGTCTAAATGTAGCTTTGAGTGACAAAATGCTATATATTTCGAATAGGCTAGAATGTGCTTTTGAGAACGCCTAAATATGCAGGGGCTATGACCAGATTCAAGTTGTTTTTTTCCTGTGTTCACCAAAATGTTGCTATAAACATAATGCACTAGATCATGACTTATTTGGGGTACAAGAAAACTTATTTAGGAAAAAAAATACACTTCTTTGAAATTCAAATCAGCACACTTTTCGGTTAACAGTGTTCACTGGTATATAATAATAATAATTATGTGTTTATGAGTGATTTTGAAGACTCCTATTAGATAAATATATTTTTTTCATTGCATAAGTTTTGCATTCCTATTTCATGGGTTAGCTCTCTGGTTAGGTTAGGTATGAAAGAAGTACCTACAGGGTGGCACTCCTAGGTTAAAATTTGTAATTGATTTTACAGGTTTCTGAGAACATGGCAATAAAATTATACTTATTTTTATTTATTGTTTATTGTGTATTACTTAAGCCTAGTAATTCCTTCCGTGGTATTTCTTTGTACGATCTTGCCTCTTCCCTCCTCTCCTCGGCTTCTTCTATACGCATACGCATATGCTGCACCTGTAGGTCCATTAGAAGGTCTCTCTTCTCCAGGAACCTGTGGTGCATTTCCTCTTTAGTGTTGCTTGCACCTTCTCCTCCAGGTATGGCATACATTTCCTGGTCCGGAAGTGCCCTTCTGGCACTGCGCTGCCTCCTCTTTGCACCTGAGGAGGGACAGGAGGGCACTTCGGGTTCCGTCACACTGCTTCTCCCCTCATGTATTGGCCCCTCTGTTGGTGTCGGTAGAGGTGGTGCGGTGGGTTCTTCTACATATCCTCCATATTCCTTTCTGTAAAGAAAGAGGGTGCCGAAATTACATAAGCTGAATTAGGGGAGTCTACAAATTACAATATTACAGTCAGACTACCATAAGTTGGTAATCTAGATGTCTCTATCGGACTAGCTTAGGTATAGTGGCTCCTAGTGGGTGCAATTATACGAGGAGGGATGACACAGGTATATATTAGGAGCTTGAAGAACTGATGAGTTGTCCTGTCAGTGGCTGGACATTTTTCAAGTTAATGCCGGGTGGCCTAATAAGACAGCATGCTGCTTTCAACTTCTCCCTTAACAAGGGAGTAGATTAATTAAGGAGCATAGGACGGCAGTATGAACCTCAAATATGTCGACTTTAAAAAACCCTGCCAGTCACCAAGGGCTGGGCCGTCAAACTACACCTACTTTGTCTTTTGAAAGGCCAAGTTGATGGGTTGGTGGGTTGATACAGTCCTATTAATGCATTTATATGTAAATTAATCCTTATCGACAGCCTTTTCGGCGCGCAACCTAAGGACTCAAATTTAGACCTTATTAACAAATGCCCAATTCAGGCAAACTTCCCTATATTTCTGATGACCTAATTTGGCATATTTCCATTAATAAGATCAAACTTAAGAGTCCTTAGGTTACATGCTGAAAAGGCAATCAGTAAGGTTTAAATCACCTATGAAATGCATTTATAGAACAATAGCAACAAGATGTTAGTGGAAACAACAGAAAAAATAGTAAGGCAACAGTATATACATAAAAAAAGGGTGGGGGGAAAGAAAATATACCCTTGCTTTGCACGTAAACTACATGTTTACCCCAAAATTAACGGTAATATTTACTTTAAGCGACGCGCTCTCTAATTGCACTTATTTCTTTCCCTTGACATAGCAAACTTGTATAGAAAAGAGGTTTTTGAGTGGGGAAGGCACATCAATGTCATCAGATATCTAGAGAAACTTCCCAAAAGTTTCCTCAAATTGAGTATATAATTTGTATGTAAGATCTACTCCTTCGGTTATGCACCAAAAACACTTTTAGTAAGGTTAAATTCACATATGAAATGCAGTTATTGAACGGTATCAACATTTAACTACCTGTGTACATTATGTAGGGTATTTGGATGGGGGCATATTTAAAGAAATTCACCCAATTTGGGGAAACTACCCTAGATTGTAAATGGCCATAATTTACTAATTTTGCCTCCCCCCGCCCTTAACACCATTTTCCCATCAGCTACACAGAGTCTGGTGTGCGTAGGTAAAAAAAAAAAAAAAAAAAAGTGATTATAGCGCGAGTCGTCAAAGGTTAACTTTACCAAAATAACGTATGGCCACGCAAATCTTTCTATCTAGTCAATTAATATGGCTAACACCATCAATAAACACACAAAAAAACACCCTAAAGTTAGGCACATGACCCTAAACTGGTCTATCAATGCAGGGATAAAAGTGGCGATGGCCCTGTGGTCTTCTCAGCACTCTCTCCTTGGGGCTAGCCAGACCCCAACGAACCTAATTAGTTGTCAATAAACATCCAAAACATCATGAAATCAGTTTTATGGCCATAACTGGTCAGTAGTATGGTAATAAATGTGGTTATGGTCAAGGCCCAGCCTGTTTTGTGCACACCATAATTACGGAGAACAAGACGCCACATAAGCTACTTAGGTATCCCCAAGGGCTAGCTACGTAATTAAACACACACACAAAAAATACCCTAAAGTCCGGCACATGCCCCTTAAGTGGTCAGTCAAGGCAGTGATAATTGTGGCCATGGTCGGGGCAATGTGGTCTCGTCGGCACTCCCTCCCTGAGGCTAACCAGTCCCAAAGCAAGCTATTTCCCTACCCACAAAGGCAAACCCCGTCAAAAAACACACAACAGCATCATACAATAGCTCCCTACACGTCTCCCTGACCGTCTTGGAGACCGGCCCAACATACTAGACCTCTTCCTTACCTCTAACCCTTCTGCTTACGCTGTCAAACTGTTATCTCCGTTTGGCTCCTTCGATCACAACCTTATTTCTGTATCCTGTCCTATCGCTCCTGTACACCCTCTGGACCCACCGAAGAGGCGATGCTTCTGGCATTTTGCTTCAGCTCGGTGGGACGACCTGAGGATATACTTTTCCGATTTCCCGTGAAATGATTACTGTCTCCAGGAGAGAGACCCCTCTGTGTGTGCCCAGCGTATTACAGAGGCGATTGTTTCTGGAATGGAGGCATACATTCCACGTTCTTTCTCTACTCCTCATGCTAAAAAAACTTGATTTAACCATGCTTGTTCTCGTGCTATTAAAGATAGAGAGGCAGCTCACAAAAGGTACCAGAGCCTTCGCACTCCTGCTAACCATGATCTTTATATTTCTGCCCGGAATCGTGCCAAATCTATTCTCCGACTTACCAAAAACTCCTTCATTAATAGAAAATGCCAAAACCTTGCTTTCTCTAATTCTTCCCGTGACTTCTGGCATCTAGCCAAAAATATCTCCTCCAATTTCACTTCTTCCTCTTTCCCTCCTCTCCTTAACCCTGACGGCAGCACCGCCGTCTCATCTGTCTCTAAGGCTGAACTCTTCGCTCAAACTTTCTGTAAGAACTCCACCCTGGACGATTCTGGGCATATTCCTCCTACTCATCCCCCCTCTGACTTCTTTATGCCTATTATTAAGATTCTTCCTAATGATGTTTTCTATGCCCTCTCTGGCCTCAACTCTCAGAAGGCTTATGGACCTGATGGAGTGCCTCCTATTGTCCTTAAAAACTGTGCCTCCGCGTTGACACCCTGCCTAGCCAAACTCTTTCGTCTCTGCCTATCAACATCTACCTTTCCTTCCTGCTGGAAGTACGCCTTCGTACAGCCTGTGCCTAAGAAGGGTGACCGTTCCAATCCCTCAAACTACCGCCCTATAGCTTTACTTTCCTGTCTATCTAAAGCTTTTGAATCAATCCTTAACCGGAAGATTCAAAAGCACCTTTCCACTTCTAACCTTCTATCTGATAGCCAGTACGGGCTCCGTAAGGGGCGTTCTACTGGCGATCTTCTTGCTGTCTTAACTGACTCTTTATCATCCTCTCTTAGCCGTTGCTGTGAAGCTTTCTCTGTTGCGCTAGACATATCGAAAGCCTTCGATAGAGTCTGGCACAAGACTTTGCTATCTAAACTGCCCTCTTTCGGATTATATCCTTCTCTCTGTTCATTTATCTCCAGTTTCCTTTCCGGCCGTTCTGTCTCTGCGGTGGTAGATGATCACTGTTCTTCCCCTAAACCTAT
Organism: Eriocheir sinensis; assembly: GCF_024679095.1. Lineage (NCBI taxonomy): Eukaryota > Metazoa > Arthropoda > Malacostraca > Decapoda > Varunidae > Eriocheir > Eriocheir sinensis. The sequence goes on from NW_026112087.1 coordinate 607,239, forward strand.
CAACAATGGTGTTCCACAGGGCTCTGTCGTGTCACCCACTCTCTTCCTGTTATTCATCAATGATCTTATTTCCATAACAAACTGTCCTGTTCACTCATACGCCGACGGCTCCACTCTGCATTATTCAACTTCTTTCAATAAAAGACCATCCCAACAGGTAGTACATGACTCCAGACTGGAGGCTGCAGAACGCTTAACCTTAAACCTTGCTATCATTTCCGACTGGGGTAGAAGGAACCTTGTGTCTTTCAATGCCTCAAAAACTCAATTTCTCCACCTATCAACTCGACACAATCTTCCAGACACCTATCCCCTATTCTTCGACAACACTCAGCTATCACCTTCTTCAACACTAAATACTAAAAACTTCAAATTGCAACGCTAAAAGCATTGCTGGTAAGAAAGATAAAGTTTAAACAAAGTTGCATGGACTTCTACAGGTTGTTTCAATCTACTCCTGGGCTACCCTTCTCTCTTGTATAATTCCCTAATAAAAAGTAGGAGCTTTGCGCGCTTTTTAAGTTGACGAATAAGGAATTTGGTGAGGGCGTTTTGAATTGCCGAAATTTGCCGTCTCTGAAGAAGAGTAATTTATCAAATAGCTTGCATGCAGGAGTTAATATGTCTAACATGTTGATATAATGACTCGCCGATAATTATTAAAGAATTAATCTTATTTGGTGCATTCCATGATGGTTTCGAGATAAGCGAATATCGTGACTCGAGTAGCGCATGCTATACTATCTTATCTTACCATTTGGGTGATGTCAAGTTCATAATCTACCATAAATCTATCATAATAGTTACAAAGTTTTACGTAACCTAGGCTCTGTGGAGCCGTATGTGGCGAACAGTCAGTGGGATTCACTCTGATATCCGAATCCTGAGTGATTCATCACCGCAAGGTGTTTATCATATTGTCTTCTAAATGGACGAAATTTTAACTCTTCACTTGTGTGTGAAGTGTTAAAGAATAATTTCATCACCCCAAACACTACAGTATTATAGCTATATAGAACACAGATAAATTAATTTCAACTAAGACTTCACCTGTGTGTTTCATGAAGCGTTACTGTGCCAGCTCAAATTCTACTGCTTCATTTACGAGTCCCGCTCACTTGGTTCTGGCAAGTGAACCCACACCCAACACACGCAGTTATGTCAACATGAGTAGCCTGTTCTCAATGGCTTCGTCCTTGGTGTCAGTTTGTATCGTGCTGAATGTGTAACGATAGTTTTTTGAGTGTGTGTACAATTTCATTAATATAATTTTTCATACCCTGGAGGAGGTGGCGGAAAGAGCGATCCACAATTAGATCAACTGTCTCTGCGCCACTAGATCGGTCATTCCACTCCACGTCTGCCCGCCAAGTCCGTGAGTTCCCGCATTTCTTCCACTTAACACTCCATGAAAACCCACGTTACGGTCCCGCTATTCCTCACATTAAAATTCACCTCCATGTCTCTCGTCAAGCGTGACTTTGCAACTTGGTCCAGGCGGAGCAGTGGCCGCGCCAGAGGCAGCCTTCAGAGTACCGCTCCGTGAATAAAACTTTTTTTGGGTGCGTCCACACAGACTAGTAGGTTCCGGAATGTACACGATTTACCCCCTCCAGACTTCCCCAGGTAAACTTTTCATTGGCAAACTCGAAAGGGAGGATAGACAGCTGGGTGGGAGGGGGCTGTGCGCCAGCTGCCCTGACCGGGATAAAACTAGTCGGGCAAACTACAGTATCAGTGAATAATTATGGTCAATAAATATTATAAATATTTTCATGTTTCCAATTATAAAGGCCATTATTTATGCTAGTACTAAAAAGTAGTTCGTTCTTACACATAAAAAGGCAAAATTAGATAATGTTCTTAAATATCGCATAAATCATAAAAAGCCAAGCGACAAATTTTAAAAGTATTATGACTTATTTTTTCCACATTAATTTATTTTCTCCCAGCCAGTGGTGCTGCGTGCTGCGGCGCGGGCAGACGCTTCGTAAGGGGGTCACGTGAGGCCTGTCGTGGGCATGACGTCGTGCGATTGGCTAAAAAAACCCCACCCCCACTATTCCCTAATGTGATTCTCTACCAGTGTCTCCACGATACCACACACGCTAAGGGCATCACCACCAACACCACCATAAACATGGATTCTTCTACAAAGCTCACCTTGCGGTACCTTGGCATTCAGCGCTTCTGGACAAGGTAAATAACGCTTCCTGTTAGTAATATATGCTAAGTCACGGTAAGCAGTTTAGAGTGTTTAAATTACATATACACACACTTCTGTTCGTTGGTATTCATTGATATTATTTGGGATTTTCTTTGTATTTTTGAGCGGGTGTTTAAACATAAGTGTGCACCTGAAGTGCCACCTGTATATACTATACACCCGGTGCTTTACGCCTCGCCCATGCGATGAGGCTGCAGCAGCACCACACTCTGGCAGCCTCCTGTGCTTCAAACATATGCATTACAAGTTTGAGGCGAATTTGGTATCACTCGTACAGCATAACCCAAATTTGGCAGGACAGTAAAGACGAACCGTCGGCCGCCCCTCTGCCTTCCAAGACGACCGCTGCCGAAGACGACCCAGAATATGATTGCCCAACTTTGCGACACTGGATCGGTCACGCTGCTCTGCACCTGCTCCATCGCTGCCCGGGATTTCTCGCATTTCCTCCACTTCAATCTTACTCATCTGGTTTTCTTGTTTTACGCCATCGTGTATTTATTAGGCGTCTCGTCTAGATTTTGAACTATTCATGAACTCAATATTCTAAGTGTCCTGCGAGTGTGTGTGTGCTGGTGAGGATCATGGTTGTGTGTTGGATATATGAAAGTATGTATGAATATCTGTAGTGGCGTGAGCAGGAAACTAAGGCCTCCTCCTTAAGGATTTACTAGACAGACTACACGAGTGCGTACACAGGGGGGATAAAGGCAATCTGGACTAGTCAGAGAATCGAGAGCAAGAGAAACATTACCGTCATCAAGCCTTCCCTCCCTTCCCTCCTCTCTTCGGATGCATAAAATTATATTATACTCATCCTCCTCACTCTCCCTCCCCTTTTTTTCACTTCTCTCCCCCTCCCCCCTTCCTTGCCTGCCTTCTCTCTTTCCTTCCTCGCCGCTCCCCTCCACCACAACATCCACTTTTACCCCCTACAACACTCCTACTATCCATATCGGACCCTATGACATACCGTTTTTCGCAAATATCTTCCAAACGAAGACTCGGATCAGCATGGTGCTTTGGCACGGATTGTTTCACACACTCCGCTATTTTTTGACACTATTGTGCACTGCCAGATGCGGTTAATTATGGCGTTTACTCATGACTGTGATGGCAAAACCTGCGTGAGCCACTTACACATTCGAACAAGTGAGGCGTGACGTATTTGTGACATGTATCCACCACCTACCTCCACCCCTGGCTTCCCCTACGCCCACCCCTCCCTTTCCCTCCCTCCTGCCTTCCTCCTCCTCCCCCACACTCTTTCTCCCCCATCCCTCCCTTCTCTCTCTCTCTCTCTCTCTCTCTCTCTCTCTCTCTCTCAGTGTACATGAGATGTGAAGTTATGCACACATATGACTTGTCTATAATGGCGGATATCTCGAAAATATATGCTAAGTATGGTTGGGTGTTTTATGCACACGACTGTTTTATCTGTAACTACGAAATATAACTTTGTCTCATTACTTACCTATTCACACTTGTCTTTAATTTGTTCTCGATATTCTCTTGGTCAAACATATGGAAGAGTCGAAGTGCAATGACTCGTTTGCACCCACGCGGACATCATAGTATGTTGGCCATGGCTGACAGTGAGAGCGATGAAATACTCCTTCCTCCACAGGACGTGCATATCAGCTGTCTATCGGCAGCATGCCCGATACTTACCATGTTACCTTCTTTACTTACCAAATACGGTGTAACGGTGAAACAAGCAATAACATCAATTACGATTGGTTGCATAAACTATCCAACTTTAATTGGCATATAATTTCTACTTATCTGCCTTTAATTCAAGTCATATTTGTGTGTACATGGGTTCATATCTCGTGTACAGCGCAAGGGGAAAAGAGAGAGAGTATGGGGAGAAAGAGTGTGGGGGAGAAGGAGGAGGGCAGGAGGGAGGGAAAGGGAGGAGTGGGCGTAGGGGAAGCCATGGGTGGAGGTAGGTGGTGGATACACGTCACAAATACGTCACGCCTCACCTGTTCGAAGTGTAAGTGGCTCACGCAGGTTTTGCCATCACAGTCAAGAGTAAACGTCATAGTTAACCGCATCTGGCAGTGCACATTAGTGTCAAAAATTAGCGGAGTGTGTGAAACAATCCGTGCCAAAGCACCATGCTGATCCGAGTCTTCGTTTGAAAGATATTTGCGAAAAACGGCACGTCATAGGGTCTGATATGGATAGTAGGGTGGAGCCCTTCATTGATTCTCCCTATATAACATGATTCTCTCTCTCTCTCTCTCTCTCTCTCTCTCTCTCTCTCTCTCTCTCTCTCTCTCTCTCTCTCTCTCTCTCTCCTGCTTCGAAGCTTTGTTTCGGGCTTTCGTTCATGTGCTTCACACCGTCGTTCCGAGGTCTGATCAGTAAACCGTGGAGCCCTTGGAGTACTGCCATGCATATTTTTATCATTTGCATCACGATTCTTTTTTTTTGCTTGTGATTGGAGTCCTAAATCAACGGCCCTTGTACGCATAATGGGTATGTAAGAGCGATGATTATTGAAGTAACAGTGATCAAGATGATGGTAAAGATTGTAATATTAGTTTAAACTTTTTTGATGCTGGAGCAGGACAGGTCACTGCGACATAGCAGCTCTGCTGGTGCTGGTGGGATTGGTGTAACGATAGTAGCTCAAGACTTGTTGATGCTGGAACAGGAAAGGAGGTCTTGGTGATGGGGGCTGTAGTACTGGTAGGTGTAATGCTCGATACAGAGCCAAGCAAGAGGCGTGTCAGTCTCCGGCTCTCCTCTCCGCCGTGCCGGCGTGTGCTCAGCTCACCGCTCAGTTGGGTCTTGTCCGTGGTCAGAAGTGGAGTTGCGCGCCCCTCGACTCCCGCTTTCCAACTCGCCCACTCGCTTACTCTCTCCGGCCGCTCCTTTCACGACCTTCCCGCGGCGTCGGATGGAAGTGTGGAAGTACTGACTAATACGTGAGGGCAAAGTACAGTATGACACGTGAACATTAGAAAACTTATTGGCGGTTGGATTGCAGTGATATAATACAAAAACAAAAAAAAACTAAAAAACAGCCAGACTTTCGGAACAGCTGTAAGTCAATCTTGCGTTTGTGTTTTTTTTTTTTCTTTTTAATTAGTGTGAGTCCAGTCCGCTGTTTTGAACTACTCCTGCGGCCATCCTCCCTGAACTGCCCCCGATTATTTAACAAATATCTTCTTTTCTTCCTCCTCATCCCAATCCTCATCTTACTTCGCCTCCTCCTCCTTTGAAGGTGATCTCGGACGTACCGACCTTTTGCTTAGACAAAGGTGAGAGTAAAATAGTGAGAGAAGAATAAAAAAAAAACGAATCTGAGAAAGAGTGGCGAGATAAAAAAAAAAAAGAGGTGAAAGTGAACGTAGAGCAAGACACCAAGACACTTTATTTCTTGCCATTTTGTCCTTTAAGACCAGTGAAAGAAAGAGCAAATCGAGGGAACAAACTTCAGTTAAAGTGATAGTGAAGAGAAGGGAAGGGAAGGAAAGTAAAGATACGTGAAGAAAAGGAAAATATGTGAGGGGAAGATACGTGACAGAAAAAAGAGAACTTTAAACTTGCGGTTCCTCGTCTGCCCTCCTCAGGTAAGTCTGCATCACCTGGCGGGGTTATGTTTGTCGGCTGCTTGAGGTGGAGAAGGGGGGAGAAGGGAAGGAGGAACCGCCACCTCCTCCTTCTCCTCCTCCTCCAAAGCTTCCCAACTCAACATCAATACTTCGTCAACTCATGTCACCGACGAAGGGATCAAAACAATGACGAAAAAAAGGAAATCACCAACAAACTTGTTCTCTCTCTCCCTCCTCCCTCACTCACTTTTGAGAGAGAGAGAGAGAGAGAGAGAGAGAGAGAGAGAGAGAGAGAGAGAGAATAAAGGAAGGTATATGAGGTTAAGATTATTATTACAGAAAAAAAAACATTACCGTAGTTGTGACGGAAAAAGATCGGTGGTTGGCGAATAACTTATTTGTGATTTGTTCTTTTTTTGTTTTGTTATTGTATTTTTCAAGTTTATGGATGTACTTGATTTTCATTTTGTAATTATGCATGATAATGATTTATTGGTGCCGCTTCAGTGTGCGGTCTACCAGCATATTTACAATTGATTGTGCAGTCTACTTGAGCTACAGAAGCCTTATACTGCAGGATGATGTAAAAACAAGTTGAATAGTGCTGAATAATGATTTATAATTATCCAGAAGATTGTTGTCTCGTAAAAAATGCAACTAGTGTTTCTTACGTAAAAATGATACGTCTGTAGAAGTCATTCAACATCATTGCAGTTAACAGAATGAGTTATACTGATGTTATCGGTTTCAATGTAAGGAGGACAGTGATGTGGTTGTTTGCTGATTGTATTTTTATATAGACCGGTCAGGAACACTCAGGTGAGAAGACAGCATAAGCTGAGGTCTCCGGAGACAGGTCAGGTCATTATATAGCAGTGATCTGGTCATTACCCAGGTCAGGAGCACGCGGGTAACAATACAATATCAGATGAGGTCTCGGGAGACAGGTCAGGTGTCAGGTCATTATGTAGCTTAGACACAGATACTGGGGTAGACTACAAATACTGCGGAGGACCGCACGCTAAAGTAGCACCAGTTTATTTGTGAAAGAAAACAAGTAACATGCCTTTATTCACCCTCCTCCTCCTTCCTTCCTTTATTCACCCTCCTCCTCCTTCCTTCCTCCACATACACTATACTTCCTCCACTAAGACCATACTGTACAGCTCTTCAATTTCCATGACCATAATTTTTCCTCCAGCTCTAGCTCCTCCTCCTCCTCTTACTCTACCAAATCCTTCTGCAGCTCCTCCAGTCCTTTACCTTCTTCTCTTCCTCCACCCCGCTGCCTTCATCTCCTGCTCCCCCTCCCCCGTATAAGGCTGCCTGGCCCATCAAAAAATCCAAGACACTACCGAGTCAGGGACACAAAGATTTTCCTCACCCCACAAACTTTCTCTCATGTCTCCTCCTCCTCCTTCTCCTTCTCCTACTCCTCCCCCTCCTCCTCCTCCTCCTCCTCCTCCTCCTCCTCCTGTTCCCCCTCCTCAACTTATCTCTCTTCCTCCTCTTACTCCTTCCTGTTCCCAATCCATATCCCAACACTAGGGCCATAAACGCTAAAGATATTCTTTCAATTTTTGGGTGTAAGCACGATTTCAGGAAAATCTCTCTCTCTCTCTCTCTCTCTCTCTCTCTCTCTCTCTCTCTCTCTCTCTCTCTCTCTCTCAAAATTGAGTGAGGAAGGAGGGGGAGAGAGCAAGTTTGTTGGTGATTTCCTTTTTTCGTCATTGTTTAGATGGTTTCGTTGGTGACATGAGGTGACGAAGTGTTGGTGTTGAGTTGGGAAGCTTTGGAGGAGGAGGAGGAGAAGGTGGCGGTAGAGGAAGAGGATAAAGAAGAAGAAGAGGAGGTCAAGAAAGTATTGTTACTGAAAGATAAATGCTAGCGAGGTATTAGAGTGGAGGAAAAGTGAACAGAAAGGGAAGGTACAGAACGTACAAACCATCCAGAAGTTTTGCATTAGAAGGCGAGCGAAACGGAAGATAAAGAGAATGATAAATACAAAAAAAATAAGGAGTCAGAATAGAAGAAAATGAGGATGAAGGGGAGGAGGAGGTAGTTTGTTGTTGCTTCCATTAATGTCGCGGCGGTAATTAATTTTGCCGCAGGAAAACAATTCGTGTAGATTGAGGTCCTTTTTCACGTGGCCTCTTCCATGACGTTTTCCTCATCCCCCTTTCTACCCCCTCTCTGCCCCCTGTCCCCCAATTTCTCCTCCTCCTCCTCCTCCCCCACACGTTCACTTTTCACTCACTCGCTTTTTATCACGTTTTTTTCGTCTTTTCTCCTCCCCCTCCTCTTCTCCACTTTCTTTTCCCACTTTTCATATTGCCTGCATATCACCTGTTCACTTTCATTTTCTCTTTTCTCGTTTATCACGTCTCCTTCTTACCACTTCCATTTCTCCCTCCTTTTACTCTTCCCTAGTTCCCTCCTCCTCCCATCCCGTCACTCTCCCCTCCCTACTCACATTTTTCACATTTCCTCCCAATCGCTACTTATCAAATTTGTTTTTCCCCTTTCCTTTACCCCTTTCCTTTCATTCATTGGAACTTCTCCCGCTCCCTTTATCATCAGACAAACTCCCTTCCCCAACAATATTCTTATCACGTTCAATCCGTTCCTTTTCACCGTCACCATAGTTTCCTCTTTCCCTTTCCCTTCCTTTCTCTATATCTCCTTTACCCTCCCCTAACACACTCCCTCTCCTTCCCCCACTTTTTGTCACGTTCGTCCCCTTTCTCCCTTCCTTTCCACCTCTTCACTTCCCCCTCTGTTTTTCCCCCTCACGTCCCTTTATCCCCTAACTCTCCCTTCGCCTCCCCGCATGCACATACCCTCTTTCCTTCACACTTTTTTTTTTATCACGTTCCCTGATCCACTTCACCCCCACCCCCCTCTCCTCTTCCCCACAAATTCCTCTACCGTTTCCCCTCTTCCACCTTTTAACCTTCCGGCCAGTCATCCCCTTTACCCCATCCACTTCCTCTTCCCCCCCCCCCTCTCACCCTCAGCCCCCACCTCATATATGATTTTACTCGCGGGTTTTCTTACTTTTCTTATATGCGTTTTGTTTTATATGTTTTTGGAATGAGTTTTTTTGACCGTCATCGTCGTTCTGATGGCCGTTAGTAGTCGTCTATTTTTTTTTCTTTTACTTTAGTTTCCGTCATTATTATCATCAGTATTGGTCTCCTTACCTAATTACCACCCCCCCATCACCAACACCACCAGTACCTTAATGTTCATAATTACCACTAATATCTCCACAGCACCACTACATCCACCATCCCATCAACCATTACCACTACCGCTAATAGCACCACCATCATTTCCAATCATGCATCATCCCTTCGTTATTCCCTTATTCTCTCACAACCATCGTTATTTTCATCATGATCATCACCACCATGTGTGTGTGTGTCTGTGTGTGTGTGTGTCTGTGTGTGTGTGTGAAACTGAGCTCTCTTTTGGCCACTCCTCTGAATCCTTTTTTCATAAGAGAAGTGATAAGCGGGCTTTTTATTATTATTTAGTTTTTTTTTGTTTTGCCCCTGAGCTGTTTCCTTTGCTGTAAAAGAAAAAAAATAAACACCACCACCATCACCTCGTTGGGGCCATCATGCTCTCACCGCCATCATCACCACCAACATCATCACCGCCACCACCACCACCACCACCATCATCATCATCATCATCCCCTCGTTCGGCCCATCATCCTGTCACCACCATCGTCATCACTGTCACCATCATCACCGTCGCCACCGCCGCAACGTCTCGGTGCACGCGAGTGGTTGTGATTTTCTGTAAATTGATGTCCCGCGGTATTATTATTTTTATTGCAGGAGAGAGAGAGAGAGAGAGAGAGAGAGAGAGAGAGAGAGAGAGAGAGAGAGACCTGCAGACACAGACAGACTCAAATATCACTGCAAAACATGTATTTACTAATCAACAAACAGCAAACAAAAGTATGAAAAAAGAGGAGGCTTTAAATGTTTTCCGGTAAATGAAACACTTTTCTGATTCATATTCAAAGCGTATTTTTGTATTTCGAGTATTTTTTTTTCCTTGTGTGGAAATGTACACTTAAATGGTTTGGTGTGTGTGTGTGTGTGTGTGTGTGTGTGTGTGTGTGTGTGTGTGTGTGTGTGTGTGTGTGTCAATGTTGTGTGTGTGTGTGTGTCAATGTTGTGTGTGTGTGTGTGTCAATGTTGTGTGTGTGTGTGTGGGGGGGGGGTTATATTTGTGTGTGTGTGTGTGTGTGTCAATGTTGTGTGTGTGTGGGGGGGGGGGGGGAGGGTGTGTGTGTGTGTGTGCGTGTGTGTTTGTGTGTGTGTGTGTGTTTGTGTGTGTGTGTGTGTGTGTGTGTGTGCGCGTGCGACCTCACTTGCCCATCCCTCTTACCAGGCAGCCATTTCCATAACACTTATTTCCACTCCACGTTCTTCCACTCCACTTCCTCTCACGACCCGGTTTTTTTTCCCCCTCTTCCCGCTTCACGCACGTCCTCCCTTTCGTCTACCCTTCGCTTTTCCTCACTCTATGGTATCAACCCTCCTTTTTTTTTTCTTATCTCCTTTTGCTCACTCCAGTATAAGACGCGAAATCCTACTTCAATATGCAATGCTTTCCCCATGTTCTTTCTATTTCATTCTGTTCCATTTTACATATCATTCTCTTCCTCCTATATATTCATTATCCATTCCGTCTTTCCCCTCCGTTCCATTCGACCTCCTAGTTTTCAGCTCCATATATACAACTTTTTTGCTACTCTTTATATCTCCTATCCCATTCTTTGATATCTCAGTCCCGCTCTCGTTGCACCCCTCCTCTTCACCCCCTCCCTCCTTCCTCCCCTCCGCCCACAACACTCCCTTTCTCTCGGCACCATCTCATTTAACTTCTACACACTTCACTCGTAGTACAGTCTCTGCTCCACATTCTCTCTCTCTCTCTCTCTCTCTCTCTCTCTCTCTCTCTCTCTCTCTCTCTCTCTCTCTCTCTCTCTCTCTCTCTCTCTCTCTCTCTCTCCTGCACCCCGGAACACAGCATCGATGTAAGGGATGATGAGGTGAAATTCAAGGCTTTCACTCGTACATAAGTACTTGTCGAGACCCGGAGTACCTACAAAAACTTGGTGCACGTCCATCAGGGCCCACACACACACACACACACACACACACACACACACACACACACACACACCTCAACTGTTCCTGATTCTCCTCCTCCTACCCTCCTCCTCTTCTTCCTCAGAAGTAGTAAGTGCGAATACTATCAGCTCCTTTGAAAAATGAATCGATCGCTGTTTCGCTGCGACAGGAGTAAACTGACTACCGAAGTGCTTTTATTAGGTCTGCAGGTACAATGTGCTTATCGAGTACATTAAATCGCCACAGCGGGCAACTTCGTAATGAGCCAATAGACTTTCAGTTGCCTGCGTTTTCACGTTCCATATTTCCTCCTCCTGCCCCTCCTCCTCCTCCTCCTGCCCCTCCTCCTCCTCCCGCCCCATCTCCTCCTCCTACTAGTTTAGTCTATCACATTCATATTTTTTTTATTGTACTCCCTCTTGCCGTAACTTCATTAAGTGAGACGATAACTTGCATCTTGAGAGAGAGAGAGAGAGAGAGAGAGAGAGAGAGAGAGAGAGAGAGAGAGAGAGAGAGAGAGATCATGAGCTCGTATTTTTCGGTTAAGTTCGTGAAAGGCGTGACAGCTATCAAGTTCGTAATTTTCCTTTATGGAAGTTAGTGACCAGATACGGATTCCAAAGCGCTGTTTGTGTGTGTGTTGGGGGGGGGGGGGGGCGTCAGTACCTTCGTTTCCGGCGTTCGATCTTCGTTTGACTAACCCTTTGTTTTCTTTCTGAACGGAGTAGTTTTGTGGAGCGGAGTAGTGGTATGGGACAGAGTAGTGTTATGGAGCAGATTAGTGTTATGTATTGGATCTGCGTTACGGATTTGAGTGAATGGCATCATATCATTGTGGGTGCCAGTGAGTTGTTCCTGTTAGTTCGTCGCCGTTTTCTGTAATGAATATCGTTAAACTTTCTCCACAGATCATCGGAGCTCTTCGCTGTTACATCGGGGTTGTTACTGTAACGCGCCAGTTTACAAATGATGGATTAAGTCTATATATAATTTTGTGTCCCGTCTTGATAGACGATATATTTTTTCACAAGCATGGTTATACAACAAAATCAGGGACTTGCTTTGTTCTCTGCGACAATAGTTCAGTTATATTTTTTTTCTTAATCAGTTTTCTGGGATTATATTTTTTTACTTTCATTAATTGCTTCCCTTTTCTATTATAATATTTCAATCTCCGGAGTTCGTTCAGATAAGACGCGCTGTTACGTAAAATGACTCCATATTTTATTCTCTATTGAAAAAATCTTCATTGTCCCTATTAATTAGACCTGTAATGAGCTCGTGACTTTTCCGGGCCTGATTAAAGGATTAGCTTCTCTGATTTTCTTTTTTTATTCATGTCTTCCGAACTTTACCTTGTGTGGTAATTGCATTTCTTATTTATCCTTGTAATCTTTAAGAATTTCCAACATTTGCCTCTCAATCAGCCCTTAGTGTGTGCGTTTAGTTCCTTCTCCAGCATTTGCTACTCACATGCCGAGGCTCTAAACTACCTTTCCTTTCTCACCTTTTGTGTCTGTAATTATCGACACGGCTCAGTCTTCACCATCCACAGATTACCTTTTATTCACCGATGAGTAAGACTGGCAGGTGTGTGTGTGTGTGTGTGTGTGTGTGTGTGTGTGTGTGTGTGTGTGTGAACATAATAACATAAGAACATAGCAAGACGGCTGTAGGCCTATACAAGGCAGCTCCTGTGAACCTAAGCTCCTGTGAATCTAACCCCACCTAATATCACTGGCCATGAATTTATCTAATCTATTTTTTAATGTGACAATTGTATTGGCCCTCACTACATGACTGCTCACCCTGTTCTACTCATCTACCACTCTGTTAGTAAACCAATTTTTGCCTATGTCCCTGTTGAATCTGAATTTATCCTGTTTAAACCCATTTATGGTGGGTAGGCGGTGGCCGAAGTGATAGCGTACTGGACCCACATTCGCCGCGTGATGGACGACGCGGGTTCGAATCCTCACGCTACCACTCGGATTTTTCGGTCACCGCCGAGTGGCTTAAAACTACCCACATGCTGTCCTGAAGACCACCCATCAACCCGGACTCTAGAGGAATCCGTCCAAGCGAATCAAGTACGAGTTCCGGGGGGCAGCATGAGCCAATGCAAGATGGCGCCACTATAAACACTCGCCTGCGCCAGAACGGGCTGGGCCGACCATCAGGCCCCACCTGGAAGAAGCCTTGGGCCGACCATCAGGCCCCACCTGGAAGAAGCCTTGGGCCGACCATCAGGCCCCACCGGGAAGATGCCTACCGGCGCAATAGGCAACGCCGTTAAAAAAAAAAAAAAAAAAAAAAACTACGCGTCCTACCCGGTTCTCTTACCATCGGAACCTTATTAATATCCCCCTTATTAAAGCCCTTCATCCATTTATAAACCTCTATCAAGTCACCTCGCACCCCTCACTTTTCTAGAGAATGCAAGTTTAATTGTTTTAGTCTTTCCTCGTATGGCAAGTTTCTTAACCCCTGAATCATCTTAGTTCTCTCTGTACCGATTCTAACAATTTGATATCCATCCCGTAGTAAGGTGACCAGAACTGAACCGCATAATCAAGATGAGGTCTAACTAATGCTTAATATAGTTTGAGGAAGACTTCGGCGCCTCTGTTGTTTACGCTCCTTGAAATGAATCCCAGTACCCTGTTTGCTCGATTTCTGGCGTGTGTGTGTGTGTGTGTGTGTGTGTGTGTGTGTGTGTGTGTGTGTGTGTGTGTGTGTGTCTGTCTGTCTGTCTGTCTGCGTGCGTGCGTGCGTGCTTGCGTGCGTGCGTGTGCGTGTGTGTGTGTGTGTGTGTGTCAAACCAGTTCCCCGATATTCGTAAAGGTGAGGTGTGCTGGTTCGCTAAATATTCCACGTGGTGTGTTCTGTGTTCAAATATTCTCATAATTAAGTCTGTAGTCCCTCCCCAACCTTTCCCTGCCCTGATTACCTTCCGTGTACTATTCCGTATTCTCCCTCCAACCTGCTCTTCCCGTCCCTTTATCTCGCAAGCTTCTCGGAACACAAAGTACCATAAAGAACGCAAGCTTATGGAACACTTAACCGTAGATTTACACCAACGAGCCACTATTCGAGGGGACGAGGAGGCAGTGTATAGATCCAGCGGCGTAGATTTCGCATGCGCACGGATCACCACTCATCCTCGTTGGCTGTAAATTTATGTTATGTGATCGTAAGTTACCGTTCTCATACTAATGCACATTCCCGTAAGTGGGCTCGAGTTCCTATGTTACATGTGTGTGTGTGTGTGTGTGTGTGTGTGTGTGTGTGTTTGAACATTGATCCTTTCTGCAGTCCTATTATGTATTGAACAACTTTTCCGTCTTTTTTATTCACACCGCCATTTCCCTCCCCATGTTCCCCCATCACCCCTACTCACATCCACCACCCCTTCCCTCCTCCTCCCTCTCACCCTCGCCCCTCCTCTCCAGGCCGTGAATCTTACGCTCTCCATCAATCTTCTTGACGTCATGTGTCTGTCTGTTCATCTATTCTTTCCTTCTCTCTGGATTACCTGTCTGTCGTATCTGGCTGTGGTCATGGCCGAGTGTTATGCATGTCCCTTGTGACTTAATTTTGATTACTGTTCTGGTCAGGATTTTTATACTATTAAGAGTATTCTCATAGCCGCACTTGTTTTACATTAATCTTTCTGTTTTTACTCATGTTGTAGTTCTTACTGTTAATCTATCCCGAGCGATTTTTTTTTTTAATTTTTGCGTTTTCATCAATTATCCCGTGCTTTTTATTAGAAAATGAGGTCATTTTTTCCCGGAAAAAATGACCTTATTTTCTAATAAGAAGCACGGGATAATTGATGAAAACGCAAAAAGATTGATGGAGAGCGTATGATACGTGGCCTGGAGAGGAGGGGCGAGGGTGAGACGGAGGAGGAGGGAAGGGGTGGTGGATGTGAGTAGGGAAGATGGGGGAGCATGGGGAGGGAAACGGCGGAGGTGTGAATAAAGAAGACGGAAAAGTTGTTCAATACATAATAGGACTGCAGAAAGGATCAATGTTCAAACACACACACACACACACACACACACACACACACACACACACACACACACACACACACACACACACACACACACACACACACACACACACATGTAACATATGAACTCCAGCCCACTTACGGGAATGTGCATTAGTATGAGAACGGTAACTTACGATCACATAACATAAATTTACAGCCAACGAGGATGAGTGGTGATCCGTGCGCATGCGAAATCTACGCCACTGGATCTATACACTGCCTCCTCGTCCTCTCGAATAGTGGCTCGTTGGTGTAAATCTACGGTTAAGTGTTCCATAAGCTTGCGTTCTTTATGGTACTTTGTGTTCCGAGAAGCTTGTTTGATAAAGGGACGGGAAGAGCAGGTTGGAGGGAGAATACGGAATAGTACATGGAAGGTAATCAGGGCAGGGAAAGGTTGGGGAGGGATTACAGACTTAATCATGATAATATTTGAACACTTAGAACACACCACGTGGAATGATTTAGCAAAACAGCACACCTCACCTTTACGAATATCGGGGAACTGGTTGGACACACACACACACACACACACACACACACACACACACACACACACACGCAGACAGACAGACAGACACACACATACAAGCCAGAAATCGATCAAACAGGGTACTGGGATTCATTTCGAGGAGCGTGAACAACAGAAGCGCCAAAGTCTTCCTCAAACTATATTAAGCATTAGTTATACCTCATCTTGAATATGCGGTTCAGTTCCGGTCACCTTACTACAGGATGGATATAAAATTGTTAGAATCGGTACAGAGAGGAATTACTAAGATGATGCAGGGGTTAAGAAACTTGCCATACGAGGAAAGACTAAAACAATTAAACTTGCATTCTATAGAAAGGTGAAGGATGCGAGGTGACTTGATAGAGGTTTATAAATGGATGAAGGGCGTTAATAAGGGGGATATTAATAAGGGTCTGATGGTAAGATAACCGGGTAGGACACGTAGTAATGGGTTTAAACTGGATAAATTCAGATTCAACAGGGACATAGCCAAAAAGTGGTTTACTAACAGAGTGGTAGATGAGTGGAACAGGCTGAGCAGTCATGTAGTGAGGGCCAATACAATTGTCACAATAAAAAAATAGATTAGATAAATTCATGGACAGTATATTAGGTGGGGTTAGATTCACAGGAGCTTAGGTTCACAGGAGCTGCCTTGTACAGGCCTACCGGCCTCTCGCTATGTTCTTATGTTATTATGGTCACACACACACACACACCTGCCAGTCTTACTCATCGGTGAATAAAAGGTAATCTGTGGATGGTGAAGATTGAGCCGTGTCGATGATTACAGACACAAAAGGTGAGAAAGGAAAGGTAGTTAAGAGCCTCGGCATGTGAGTAGCAAATGCTGGAGAAGGAACTAAACGCACACACTAAGGGCTGATTGAGAGGCAAATGTTGGAAATTCTTAAAGATTACAAGGGTAAATAAGAAATGCAATTACCACACAAGGTAAAGCTCGGAAGACATGAATAAAGAAAGAAAATCAGAGAAGTTACTACGGCAATCAGGCCCGGAAAAAGTCACGAGCACATTACAGTTCTAATTAATAGGGACAATGAAGTTTTTTTCAGTAGAGAATAAAATATGGAGTCATTTTACGTAACAGCACGTCTTATCTGAACGAACCCCGGAGATTGAAATATTATAATAGAAAAGGGGGAACAATTATTGAAAGTAAAAATTTATAACCCCAGAAAACTGATTAAGAAGAAAAAAATAGCAGTGAACTATTATCGCAGAGAACAAAGCAAGTCCCTGATTTTTTTTTATAAACACGCATGTGAACAAACGTCTTAAGCGAAATTAAAAAAAAAAAAATAAATAAATAAATAAAAACAGGACACAAAATTATATATAGACACACATGGAGACGCACTTTTTGCTGCACATAAACATTTTCCCCTCCCACGTCCTTTGTCACTTCCTCGCATCATGTCTCTGCCTTGCCACTCTGTTCAATATTTATTGTAGCACCACGATTGTCATCTTTCCACCTTTTTTTTTCATCTTTTTGGAGTGTCTCTCCACACCTCTTCCTTTACAAACTCTTTTCCTTATCTTATATGACTTCTTCACGTCATTCTTGGTTCTTGTTTTAGTATTCCATGCATATATTTTCTTGAGCAACTCGTTTGTGTCCTTACTTTTCTTTTTGCAAGTAGTTCATCCCTTGTTTCTTTACGATCCACATTTTTCTACCTGCGTATTTTTCTGCTCCTTCGCCTGACCTCTTGATAATACGCGTTTTTTTTTTTAAATCATTCTCTTCTCCATTCTTTCTATTATTTTCTTATCTTTGCCGTATCTTATTCCATATTCTCCCTCCAACCTGTTCTTCCCGTCCCATTCTCTCGCAATTTTCTCGGAGCACAAGGGTCCCATAAAGAACCCAAGCTTATGGAACACTTACCCGTATATTTACCCCAAAGAGCCAGTGTTCGAGGAAAGGAGGGAATGTATAGACTTAGCGGTGTTCATTTCGTATGCGCACGGATCCCTACTCATCCTCATTGATTGTGTGATCGTGTGTTACCATTCTCTTACTGATACAT
Source organism: Eriocheir sinensis (assembly GCF_024679095.1). Classification (NCBI taxonomy): domain Eukaryota; kingdom Metazoa; phylum Arthropoda; class Malacostraca; order Decapoda; family Varunidae; genus Eriocheir; species Eriocheir sinensis. Next base: position 624,825 of record NW_026112087.1, read on the forward strand.
ATTCCCCAAACAGGGTTGGGTTTTATTTGCTACCTGTGTGTGGGTGTGGGTGGGTGTGGGTGTGAACGTTGATTTTTCTCCAGTCTTATCACGTATTGACAACTCTACTCCCTTCCCTCTTCTGTTCACCCCTCTGACATTCTCCTCCCCACGGTCCCCCTCTCTCCTCCTCTCATCCACCTCCCTTCCCTCACCCTCGCCCCTCCTCTCCAGCCAGCTTATCATGTCTCATCACAAACGCCCTCCATCAGTCTTCTTGAGGTCATATATCTGCCTGATCATGTATTTGTTTTTACTCTCTACCTCTGCTGGATCTGGCTGTGTTCATTGTCAAGTGTTGTTACACATGTCTGTCCTTTTTCACGTATCTCTGATTTTTTGTTTTTGTCAAAACTTTCTTTATTACTGAGTGTGTTTATATAACCACACTCGGGTATAATATTGTCTTTTTTTTTCTCTCTACCCCACGATAGTCATTACTGTTATGCTAGTCTGCACCATTCGTCTTTTTTTTTATTTTGTTCTTTCTCATTATGCATGGATTTTTTTTGACTAGATAGGTTATATTTTTTTCCCATTCTTCTGTACTCAGTATTTTCTACACTGTAAATTTTTTCCTCCTTCATGCATTTCTACACTTTGTCGTATCACTTTATGCCCTGCCACTCCCCTTTTCCAACACGACGAATATCACTTTTCGCTTCATTTTTCATCTATATGCAGTCTCTGACCACACTTCCTCTCCAAACTATTCCTCATATGATTTTACTTTTTCACTTCAGTCTCAGCTTTTGTCTGGATATTTTTATGTTTACATATTCTTTTGTGGAACCCTATAATGTAATTTCTTCTTTCAAATATTTCCTCCCATGCTCCTTTACGCTTCAAGTTTTCTAGCCACATTTTTCTCTGCTCCTGCACCTAACCCTATGATCATGGGCATTTTGTGTGCCATTGTTTTCCCTTTTTTTTCTATTCATTTGTTTTCTTTCCTGAGACTCATTCCTCCTAGCGCGTTTTCATCATGGACATAATCTCTATTCCAATCTCGTTTTCCTTGTCTCCTTATAACTCGTATTATTCATTCATCTTCTAACTCTGCTTTTCTCTACTTCCTTCTCAAAAAAATCTCACTGTATCCCTTTATCACAGATTTTCTTTTCCTTTGCCAATTTTCCCAACCCCGCATTTCTTCTCACAACTATTTTCTTTATTCTCCTTTCCCAAAACCTTTTCTTTATCACGACTTGTCTTTACTCTCTACTCCATTTATTCTTTATCCCATTCACTTACCTCCTCGCTCCCTCCATCACCCATACCGTAACGCGTTTCCTGTCACCTTCCCTTCCTTTCCTCCCCTCGTCCTATGTCCATCACCTGCACCCGGTTCTGCCCATCTCTGCTTCCCTCGCTCTCCCTTCCTCCTCTTTCCCGTCCTTCCTCTCCCGCATTCTGTCCATCATTCACTCTCAGACGCACCCTCCTCCATTTAGTTCCTGATTTTCCTCCTGTAATATGAAAAGCAAATAATAGTAATTATAATAATAATGGTAATAACAATAATATTAATGATTTTCCCTTTTTTTCGCTTGAGATCTTTGTATGTGTGCATTTCACCATTTAGAATTTTCTTGAATTTTAAGTCTCTCTCTCTCTCTCTCTCTCTCTCTCTCTCTCTCTCTCTCTCTCTCTCTCTCTCTCTCTCTCTCTCTCTCTCTCTCTCCTCTTTTCACCTCTGTGTTTATCCCTTCATAACAGGGCTTAGTGTCTTCTCCCCTCGCTATCTCCTCTTCTACTTTCATTCTTTTATTGCTCTTCCCCTCTTCCTCGCCCTCCTTTTCTCTATCTCTAATCCCAAGTTTACTCTTACCTCGCCCTTTTTCCCTTTTAAGATTTCCATAATTATCATCCTATTACCCAGATTATATCCTCCTCCTTCTTCTCCTCCTCCTCCTCCTCTTCTCCTCCCGCTCCTGCTCCTGCTCCTGCTTCTACTCCTCCTCCTCCTCCTCCTCAGGGAGTGTGTTGATATAGGAATACGTGTATGACGTACCCAATATATGACTGCATATCCCTGTATATCCAATAATATAGTATATATAAATCAAACGGATCTTTTGCGTCTGAAATGTGCAGACCCGATCACGGGGAGGCATCAGAGCGACGTAATTGTCTCTGATCATCGCCAGTCTCAAGTATTATGCGGCCACTGAAGACAAGGTGATTAGCCTCCAGGTCTTACACATTGATCGCCTTTATCGACAAACACGGGCCAACTTGATTCACAACCTTGCGGCAGGCTATCATTTATTTGTTTGTTCATTATGTATACTTCCCCTTGAGACACAGCTTCCCAGTCCCCAGCCAACGTTCATACCACGGAAAGCCGGACAGCAGAGGCGGCGTGCAGAAGAGAGACAGAGAAGATTAAAGATAGCATCCCTCTACTTGGGTAATGTAGTGTGTGTGTGTGTGTGTGTGTGTGTGTGTGTGTGTACACACACACACACACACACACACACACACACACACACACTGCATTAGCGCACGTGTGCTCGCTCATCCTCCACCCACACCCATACCCACCCACCCACCCACAACACACACACACACACACACACACACATGGACCCTCACCACCACCGAAGCAAGGCCTCTTCACTCTAGCACACCCTCCCCCCTCTCCCCACAACCCCTCACTTGCGTCCCATTAAAAAGATAAATAAAGTGCAGCCTCCAGATAACCTGACGCACATAGCCAGCGGGATTAAAAAAAAGTTATACAAAAAGAAGGAAGTAAAAAAAATAAAACTTAAACTTGAAAAGAAAAATGAGTCGAATAGGGATGGCGGCCTATCCTTCTCCCATCCTCCACTCCATCCCCCTCTCCCTCACTGCCACCTCCGCATGCCCAGCGATTAGCGGGCTTTTTTTTCTACACTTTCTTTTGGTTGCCTTGAGCTGCTTCCTCAGCTGTAAAAAAAATGCTCACCTGTTCCATGGCGGGCCAGGTATCCTGATACTGTGGCGTCAGAAAACCACGTCGCTCCATCTGCCTCCAACAATCGATGGTGTGTGTGTGTGTGTGTGTGTGTGTGTGTACTACGGGAAATGATAAGATTTAAGTTTATGAAATTAGTAACTCCAACTTCCCAGTTTGGTTTTTAGAACATATTAATTTATGCAACGCAGATATTGGTCCAGATAAAAAAAAAAAGACAAAAGGCATGGATTAAAAATTATAACGGAAAGTATTCGTTATGCTTCGAAGCAGAATTATTTCATAAATGTTCGACCATTATGCCTGAGTTTCCTCCGCTTAAATTATTTGCATATGTATGATTGTATATGACTTATTAAAATTAGCGACATGAGTTCCGCGCCTGAATGAAGGGATTCGTATTTGATGGGATGATGAAGTGAGCGTTGTGTTTAGTGCATCACCTCGGCGTGCGAGGGAGTCGGGGAGTGTTGAAGAAAGATACGATGGTGATGATGATGGGGATGACGATGAGGACGTCAACGTTGTGTTTAAGACATTAGAGTTGATTAACACTATACGTAACGTGACTGGCACGTAACGTACCGTACCAGACCGACATATTTTTTTTCGGTGCATAAACACATTGTTGTATTCACACTACAGCGGACCGGCTCAGTAAGGATACAAGTAAATACGGAATGAAAAATGAAGGTGTTACAAAGGAAAATGGAGAAACTATGTCAAGAGGAAAGGAGAGAGAGCAGTGAAGGACGAGGAAGAGGGACAACGATATAAACCAAAAATATAAAAAAAGTGAGCAGAAAAAAAAGATTAAGAGGTAAAAAGATGAAATAAAGAGAAGGAGGAAGAGAAGAAGAAAAAGAAGAGGAGGAAGAAGAAGAAGAAAAGGAAGAAGAAAAGCAAAAAAGAAAAAAAAGATGAAAAGAAATAATGGAAGAGGAAAATTCAGAAAACTTAAAAGGCAACAAAAGTTATTAAAAAGTACAAGAAAAAAGAGTAGGAATAAAAAAAAGGGAGAAAAGGAAAAGAAAAGGCCACAAATCTTCTCTCTAGAGTCCACGAAGCTGCAAATAACGTCTCTCTCTCTCTCTCTCTCTCTCTCTCTCTCTCTCTCTCTCTCTCTCTCTCTCTCTCTCTCTCACACACACACACACACACACACACAAACACACACACGACATCTAATACTTACTGAGCACCGCCAAAGGGTAATACCGTGGAGAGTCGAGCTGCGTACCGAACCTTTGAAGCCTTGACCCTCAGAGTGATAGATAAGATACGCTTCCCTACTAAGTCACTGCCATTACGCTCCGCACCGATACGTAACAGCACCTGTTAATAATTACTGGTAAGAAGACATGATCTTTGTTTTGTTGGCACACAGCCTTAAGTGACTAAGATTACCGGTATTCAATTTTTGTTCGACTCGCTCAGCGGATCCGTGACCACAGTGTGAGCCGCTCTTGACCAATCAGGTGGAGGCTGGGCGGCGCGATCCGAGGGAGGGGGAGGGGTAAGGAGGGGAAGAGGCAGAAGGGGGCACAGGAAGGATCAGGAGCGCGTCAGTGTTTGCTCCACGTGTGTTGCTGTCTTGTGTATAGTCATGTTCATCCCTCGCCGCCCGCGTCATCTCTCGCCGCTCACTGTCCCCGGGCCGCCACGAGAAGAGGGGAAGGTTGGTGAGTGTCTGAGTCTCCTTCGTGAGTCATTTAGTCCCGCGATTGTTGTGGAAATCACGAGTTTTGATCTCATATTATGATCGCCAATCCTCCTCGCCATCACTCACCGATCACCATACCCGGGTAACACGAGGATAGATGAAGGTGCGGTGAATGTTTTGAGCTCATCTCCGTGTTATTTACCTTCATGGTTAATGTATTAATTGTGTGTTTTGCGCTTTTTCATTTATCTCCCGTCGCCTTCATCCTTACTCACTGTTCTCCTCACTCACTGTTCACTTACTGTTCATTCACGGCTCAGCATGAACATTAACTAAGGTATGGTGAATCTCTCTCTCTCTCTCTCTCTCTCTCTCTCTCTCTCTCTCTCTCTCTCTCTCTCTCTCTCTCTCTCTCTCGTCATTTACTACCATGAATAGCGTATTGAATGAGTTATTTTTTTGCTCCGTGTAATCAATCATCCGTCGTCTTCGTCACCATTCACTGTTCACCGTTAGTGGAGGACTAATGAAGGTGTGTTGAGTGTTTGGACCCTGTTTGTGTGACATTACGATCCGATTATGAAGTGTTTTGCGTGCTGGTGAATGTCAGAGGTGTGTGTGTGTGTGTGGGGGGGGGGGGGGGGTGCAGTTTCTTCCCGTTGTTTCTTTTTGTTCATTTCTGCTCAGTTCGTGTGAATCGCGCTTCACCAAATAACGACAAGGACCACGTTTCGGGAGGTTGTTTTATCTATCTCCAGCGTCTCTGTTTTACTGTCGTCCGAGTTGATTGGTGACGTGTAATGAGTCGCGGTTATGTCGTTGTTGCTGTGTGTGTGTGTGTGTGTGTGTGTGTGTGTGTTTGATGAATACTGAGAGAGAGAGAGAGAGAGAGAGAGAGAGAGAGAGAGAGAGCGGAGGGACTGACTCAGCAATATTCCTCGTGAACCCAATACCGCTTCCGAGCATAGAATCGACACACTCCTTCCGCAGTTTTGGAAAATGAGCTTCTTACCTTCCCTCTCCCTCTATTCCTTCCCTTCCATCCCTCCCCTCTTCACTCCTCTCCTTTTCCCTTCCCTTCCCTTAAATTTATTATATTATTGAGCGTGTGTTTGTCAGTCTCGTTCGCTTGTTTCGGGGGTTCACTTCGACTTTTTTTATAACTTTTTTCAATCTTTCTCTTTTCACTTTTCTTTCTTTTCTACTTAACTGATTTTACTTTTCACATATCTTTCCTTTCCGTGCTTAATTTTCTTTTCCTATCATCGTTATGTATCCGTTTTTTTACCCTCAGTTTTCTTTCCAATGTTTTTTCTTGATTTTTTTTTCTTGTTCTCATTAATTATAATTTTTCACCGAATCTTGTGTTGAATTTCTGCCTCAATCAATCAACCATATCGGAAAGTTGTCGAGTGGCTGAAGTTTAACCCAGATGCTGTCCACCAGTATGGACGTGAGTGATGCCTCGAGGCTTATCTGCTACTCCTTTGCTGCCCTTGGGTGTGGCATCAACAAAGAGGAGACGCCTTCACCGAAACAAAAGAAAGAGTTCGTGCATATGCACTGAGGCAGACCACTCTTTTGTATTCCATTATATTTCCATGTTTTCGTTCTCTGTTCTTGTGGCCCGTTCTTTTATTTTGTGTTTACTATTTCCACTATCACTTGTTGCTCTTTCTTGTTTATATATCTCTATTTTATTTTTATTCCTTTTAATTTTTTTATTTCTCTAACTATTTTTATTCCTCAATTCCCCATCTTTTTATTTTCTTGTCTTTCAATACTTACTCCTCTTTCCTGATCTTTATATTCCTCTTTATTTTTTTATTTTTTCCTCACTGTTCTTTTATTCCTCATTTATTCGTCACTTTTCTCTTTCGTCTTGTCATCGTTTACTCCATACTCCTTATCTCTTCATTTTTCACTTTTCACTTTTTTCCTTTCTCATTCATCGATTCTTAAAATGTGGTCTTTTCTCTTTATTCCCCACCTTCCCCGTCTTCTTTTTTTTCCATATCTCGCTCATCATCTTCACATATATCACGTCTCACATTTTTTCTTTCTCATTCATCGCTCCTTACACTTGCTTTATTCGTTTCATTCTCCCTGCATTCCCAATCTCTCACTTTTTTTCCTTTCTTATTTCTTGATTCTTAGTCCCGTATTAGTACCTCTACATTCCTCGCCTCTCCATCCTTTCCCCTCCAGTTTCCACTCCTCACTCCTGCTCTTGCCCCCCCACCCTCCACCGCTCGCTGCTCCTCACTCCCTCCTTTCGAGGAAATCTTAAGCCTCGACGCCTACCAAGGAGGAAAAAAAGGAGCTAGAGACCGTTGAATGGCAGGGGAGGGAAAGGAAATACTTGAAGGAAGGTTTGTTTTTACATTGGCCAGCCAGTTCTTCTCTTCCTGCTCTTCCTCGTCTTTGACCTTAAATTCCTTTCCTTCTTGGACCGCTTTTATGTCTTGAATGAATAATCGGGGAGACAGAAAGGAAAGGTCACCTGTCTACGTACCTGACAGACAAGGAGTCACAGATCGCCATTACCTCCCAGAAAAAGAAAAAAATAGCCTCATACATTACCGACTAGTTTAGTTATCGATTCCCAATTCCTTGATCGCCGAACAAATATTTATCCTACTCTCCCTCCTTCTCCTCCTCCTCCTCCTCACCGTCAAGGGCCTGTCAAACGTGGCCACCTGATAGCACACCGGCAATGGTTGATCGCCGGACCTGACTGGTGAGGTGACGGAATGATGAGAAAAGTATCCCCTTAATGCTGTCGTCGCAACACATATTTTCCTCGTCATGTCAGCGATGTCGGTGCTGTGGGCGTGGCGTTGTGGCGGCGGTGGTGAGTGTCGTAGAGACGAAAATCTGAAGAAAAAAAGTTTTATTGCATTAGGTGTGATGCGCGTAGTTTGAGGAGGACTGTGCTTTAACATTATCTCAAGGGACAATGCGACGGAGCACCGATGACACGCACAGCTTTAGCGTATGCTCCTAACTTTACCTTGACTTTATACGTTTAAGTACTTATGAATGACTAAATTATTCATATGAAGGGATTTTTTGGGGATTGTGTAAAAGCCTAAAAGGATTTGAGGTGGTCTCTTTTGTGATTTGGGTTGCTCCTTGCTGGAGTTGCCTTAGTCTGTTAGTAGTGTGACATTGCCCTTTTATGTAGCTGAGTTTGTAATATCTTTTATTGTTGTGTGTGACATGGTGTTTTCCGGCTTGGCTCTGTTTCATTGATATTTCTGTACTACACATTTTCATGCACGGAAATGGTCAAATAGTTACTGCGTAAGCGAGTTTTTTCTCCAAGTTCATGTCACAGCAGTTTGTCGGAAAGCGTGTAGGTGCGTGCGTGCGTGCATGTGTGCGTACGTTTCTTCTCATCAAAGCAGTAACACAGGACGCCGCACACTCCTGAGCTAACCCAAGCGTTCGTGCGCTGCGTGTTAAGGTTTCTGGCCTCCACCAAGTAAGCAGTAACTCTCCTCCTTCCTCCTCGTTATAGCGAGTTGATTTACGGCACGGCACACACGGGCCAAGCAGTGTAAACAAACCCAAAGCTCAAAACGTTAAACAGTGACACCAATAAATCAGACCAGTAAAATTTAAAGGAGTTATATTTCCCTTAAATTCGCGGTAGAAATAAATACTTGGGAAGGAAAGGAGGCGGTAGCCGAGTGGTCAGCGTGCGGGCGTGATGAGCCTGTGGACCTAGGTTCGAGTCCCACCTAAAAACGCTGACTTTTCAAGTCATCGCCGAGTGGCGGATGGTTACCCACGTGCTGCCCAGATCTTCAGTCAACCCAAACTTCAGCAACTTCATTCAAGTAGAGCACTGGAGGGGCAGCATGGGCCAAGCATCAGTCATATTTCACGGCAGCCACTATGAATAAAATTCACCTGAACCGCTAACGGGCTGGGGCCGTCCGAAATGCCCCTCAAGAGATCCTACCGCCGCCACAGGTAGCACCAAAAAAAAAAAAAAAGTTTTAGAAAGGGAGGAGTAAATAAAGGAAGGGGGAGGTGGTGCTGGAGGAGACGGCAATAGTCTGCGAAGGTGGTGGTGAATAAAGAAGATGACGAGGAGGAGGGATTGAATGTAGCTAGAAGTAAAACTTAAGTTGGAAAGATTTTAATGGTTGCGAAGGAGGAGGAGATGGAGGAGGAGGAGGAGGGATTTAATGTAGTTAGAAGTAAAACTTAAGTTGGAAAGATTTTAATGGTTGCGAAGGAGGAGGAGATGGAGGAGGAGGAGGATTTAATGTAGATAGAAGTAAAACTTAAGTTGGAAAGATTTTAATGGTTGCGAAGGAGGAGGAGATGGAGGAGGAGGAGGAGGGATTTAATGTAGTTAGAAGTAAAACTTAAGTTGGAAAGATTTTAATGGTTGCGAAGGAGGAGGAGATGGAGGAGGAGGAGGAGGGATTTAATGTAGTTAGAAGTAAAACTTAAGTTGGAAAGATTTTAATGGTTGCGAAGGAGGAGGAGGAGAAGGAGGAGGAGGAGGAGGAAGAGGAGGAAGAAAAAGTGCTATTAGGAATTTTGGAAGAGAAAGGGAAGGGCCATGAGGAGAAGGATGGAGGTTAATGTGTGAGCGGAGGTGGGGACGAGTTTGCAGGAGGAGGAAAAAGAGGAACTTGGAAGATAAATAAGAGGAGGAGGAGGAGGAGGAGGGAAGGGCAGTTTTATAAGTTTCCCTTTGCCTTTCGGTTGGCCTCAAAAGGCGAGGCTGTTTGTGGAGGAAAATAAAAGGACGCGGCGGTGATGTCTTTTCGTGGACTGTGGACATGTGCGCAATATCTGGAGAGAGAGAGAGAGAGAGAGAGAGAGAGAGAGAGAGAGAGAGAGAGAGAGAGAGAGAGAGAGAGATTAACCCTTCCAACAAAAAAACAAGTTCTTTCCTCCTAGTCCACACACACACACACACACACACACACACACACACACACACACACACACACACACACACACACGCACGGCATTACAACAGACATTCTGGTTTAATCCACTCGCATTCTGCAACACAAGGCACCAAGGCAACAATTTGATGGAGATAGGAAGCTCAAACACGGTCGGGCCGGGGCGGGTTGGTGGAAGGCATGACGAGGCTGCATCGGAGTCGGGGCGGCATTATATGCAGTGAAGCAATGTATTCACCCGACCTCAAGAATAATTCATCGGTGCACGCGCAGTGGGAGTAACCGGGGCGGTAGATGTGTTACTTGACAGACTTTTAGAAGCATGTGGGGGGGATGGGGGGGGGGGTTAAAAGAAAACGATGGGTGGTGTCTGCTGGACGTCCTGTTTTAGGAGTTAACAGGACAGGGGAAAAGGGAGGTTAGAAGAGTTAGGATAGAGTTGGGTTCCGCAGGGCCATGAACTATATAGCTGAAGAAGGTACAATGAAAGGCTACGGTGCTGTAGACGAATGGAAGAAGAGTCAGGTAGAGTTAGTAGCGTAGAACCCGGTGGGACGGTTCCAGGAGGCTTGAGAGATTGGGCTGAGGTAGGGTAGGGCGCAACTATAGGCAGATTACGGGTAGGTGGGGTGGAGGAAGGCAAGGCTAAGGTAGCTAGAATGGGGTGGAACGAAGGAGGGACAGGCAGGGATAGGGGGGTGCGGGGCCTGTGGGGGCCTGTGGGGCCTGCGGGGATACAAAAGCCTTTTATCGCATTGTTAAGTGGGCGTTTGGGAAAAGCGGAGCCGCTGCGCTGGTGGCTGCCAGCTGAGTGGCTGTGACTTCTGCGACGGCGAATAAGATACTTCATCAGTAGCCCCTGTTTTTGCTTCACTGGGGGAATTATGCCCCCCTCTTCACCCCCTACACGCCCCCTGTACCCTGCCTCCTGCTCCCCTTGTCTCCCTCCACCCACAAGCTCAGAAATATATGCGAGGAAAAACCGTGAAAAGATGAGCAATGCAGATTAAAATGTGGCAGCAGAAAGTGTAGATCATGGGATTGGGAGGAAGGAAATGTGATTGTCTTTTCCCTTTCCCTTTACATATTTTTCCCATCCACTTCCATCATTCTTTTCCTCTCTCATTGTATTTTTTTCATTTCCTCCCGTAATTATCCGCCTCCATCCACCTCCTGACCTCTTATTTCCCCCCTGTATCCCCCCTTCCTTTTTCCCTGCTTCCAACTGCTTACCCATCTTCTCCCTGTGTCTATCCTCCTCTTCCTCAGTGTTTTTTTTTTCTATTTATCTGCCTCAAATCACGTCCGTCTGAACCCCTTCTTCAATTTTCTTTCCTTGAATTTTCTTCTTAGTGTTCCCCTCTTTTTATTTTTTCAATATTTATCCGTTCCTCACACCTTTCAGACTCTTCTCACCCTCCTTTTCCTTATTTCTGTATTCTCCTTCCCCACCCTCGACCCCTCTCTCCCGTTGCCTCACCTTCGATATGTCTTATTCTGCACCATCCCTTTCCTCTCCCCTTTCTATTTTGGACCTAAGATCCTCGCCCTAAGCCTAATGACAGCTGAGAAGGCATACTTGGTGTATTGTGAGAGCTCGGAAATGTGATACGGGAAGCTTATACGTGGAAAGGAAGGGACTGTCGTATTTATGCACAAAAAACGGTAGCAGGTGTGGAGAAAATGAAGAGAAGGAACGAGATACGTTGGTATGAAGGTGTTAAGAGGCCCCTGGAGGTGTAAAGTGTCAGTGGAGGGGGGGGGGGGGGATGTAACTGCGGTTGCGAGGAACGGAAGAATCATTGACGAAGTGTGGAGGAGATTAGGAAGGAACGGAGATACTGACGGGCGAATTGGACGTACGGGCCGTGGGAAGGAGTGACTGGGTTTTGAAGAGGGGAAAGGAAAAGAGAGTAAAAATGCCAAGAGAAGGGGAAAGGCAATCTTGGAGTTGAGGATTGAAGTTGGTGATGGGGATGGGAGATGATGAAAATATATGGAACTTGATGAAAGTAAAGAGAAATGGGGAGGGGAAGAACACGAAGGGGAGGAAATTGGAGATGGAGAATATATTCGAGTAAAGAAGGTGGTGGGGGAAGATTTTCAAGGAAGGGGAATGGTTTTAGGTTGAGAAAGGTGAAGAACAAAGGTTCAAAAGGGGGACCATGAAGACCAGGGAAGGGGAAGAGTACGGCCCAGGTAGGTTTTGAGAGACGTAAAATAATAGATCTTGATGAGAAAAAAAATTGTCTGTGCTTCTTGGGAGTTGAGGAAGAATAAAGGGAAGACCTGTTGGGCGAAAAGGGGATGTACAGGAGAAGAAGAGGAGAAAGCATAATTATTGGTTCGATAGGTATCGGTAAGGGATTGGAGGGGAGAGGTGAGGAAGGGAAAGTGGGTGGATTAGGAAGAAAAAAAAGGAAAGAAGTAAAGTAACAAAGGAAACGTAAAATATGAGATAACTAAGTGTTTGTAGGAAAGTGCAAGGAACTGTGCAGGAAAGTTTGTCTTGGAAAAGAGGCCACGGAGGGGGAGGGGACGGTTAGTGTAGAGAGGCTCAGTGAGTGGAGGTATTGTGTGAAGGGGAACAGAGGGGAGAGCGAGAGTTTGAGCGTGCGCGTGGTGGTTGGGGTTACTGAGGGTAGAGGGAGGCAATGGTGGGGAAAGTAGATATAGTGGAAGGGGAATGAGAGGGGAAAAGAAAGAGAAGGCAAACACGATGGAAAAGGGAAGGGAAAACAATAGAAGAAAATGAATGGGAGGGAAAGGGAAGGGAGGGGATAGATTTATTGAACAAGAGATTAAGAGTAAATTGAAGCAGAGGAGGAAGAGGAGGAGGAGGAGGAGGATATCAAGGTCAATTCCCGACCACAAAAATGAACAAAGTAATTTATTTTCGCCGTCTGTACGTAGATTAGATAGAAAAAAAACCGTCATTACTGCTATATTTATTACTGTTATTTGTCCTCACACCTGAGCGCTCGTAAATCCAAAGAAAGGTGTTTCATTAATTAACTACTGATCGATTTTTGAGTGAGAACTTGAAGCAGCAATAGTGGTGGTGGTGGAGGTGTCGCCGCGTGTTCCGTTGGGTGTACGGAACCAAGTGGAAGGAACTGTTAAAAAAAAAAAAAAAGTTTCACCACCGATGATGTTCCCGGTGTGATGAGAGAGAGAGAGAGAGAGAGAGAGAGATTGTGTGTGTTCCAACTCGTCTGTGTACCCGGCAGGAGTTTGGCGGCCATATTTGTGCCTCTGTTTGCCTTTGTAAATGTAGGCAAAACGCATGTCCTCTCCATATCCTTCTCTTTTCCCTTCCCTCTCCCACCTCTCCTTACCCTTCCTCATCCTCACTTTTTTCTCATCCTCTCTGCTCTTCGCATTCCTGCAGCTGCCTTTTCTTCCTATTCCAAATGCCATTTTTCTCTTATATTGCCTTTTTTTCTCTTCCCATTACCCTCCTTTTCATCTTTTCATCATCTTTTTATTATTCTGTGCACCTCATAATTTATTCTAGTTCTTTCTAGTTACATTTTTCTATTTCCTTTCTCTCCTACTTAATTTTGCAACTTCCATTGTCTCCTTATTGCTTTCCTCTTTTCTTAATACGTCCTCACTCTTTCTCGCTTTTTTTCAGCCTCTTCGGCCACCTCTCATTCCTTTCTTTCTTCCTCTCCTCACATGTACATCCAATTTTCCTCAGTTTGCCTCACCTTCCTCTCAGGCACTATATATGCATTCCTCTGCTATGCTCTCTCCCTCTCACATTCTGCCTGCTGTCCTTCCTCTTACATTCTTCTCCTTCGCTTCACCACCCTCCTACCTCTCCGCTTTCTTCCATGTTTTCCCCCTCCAGAAGGGAATGTAAATTACTGGGAAATGGTCGCGAACCCCTCCTTTCCCTTTCACTCCACTCTCCGTTCTCTTCTTTCCGTCATGCTTCATTCTCCCCTCAATACTGGGGTTTTGTCTCCTCTCGTTTTCCTTTACGAATATGATGTCTTTCCTTCTCTTTTTCTTTCACCAACACAGCACACTCACTTCACTCCCTCCCCGGCTTCCCTTCCCCTTCCTTCCCTTCCTTCACACACTCACCCTTCTTCCTCCTCCTTCCTACGCCACATGTTTTGCTATCCTTCACTCGCACGTCTTTTTTTTTATAATCTTGCTCGCCTCCTCCTCCTTTTCATTTTTTATTTTCCTCTACTTCCTCTTTCTCTTCTTCCATCATCTCTTTCTCACACACCTCCATTCATACAACTATATCCTTATCCTCCTCTTATATTTCCTACCATCTGCTTTTCCTCCAAATTCTCTTTTCTCACATCCTTTCCCCTCACATTATTACATAGCGCCATGCCCTTACTTACACCCTCACCTAGCCTTTAATTTCAATCCCTCCCTTATTCGTCTAGTCCCTATCCCCTATCTTCACACCTATTTATACTTCTCTCACACCCATCATTAACACCACTATAGGCTTACTTTTGCCCCTCTTCTTTCACACCCACCCTCATCATCACCTCGCTTCTTAATTTCTCTCAATCTCCCCTCTCCTCATGCCCCCTCCACATCCCCTGTCTCCCTTTAATCACTGTGGTTATTCCTCTCCCTCGGCCTTGACCGTTCTCCTACCCATCCCCCTCTCCGCCGCGCATACACATACCCGCTACCTCCCCTGACCCCACACCTTCCTTCATTTTACTTTTTTCCCATCTTTCATTCCCGTTTTTTTGCATACTAACACTTTTTCTTCCTATGCCTATTTTTTCCCCCTTTCCCTATATGACTTACCACCTCCTGTCGTGTCCTCCTTTCCTTTCCTACCTTCCCTAACAATCTCCTCTCTTTCCCTCTCCCGTTTCCCTTTCTCCCTTTCACATACTGTCGTCGGCGCAGTGAAATTTGCCAATAGTTGTCGTCCAGTCCATAACTCTCTTGGCGCCTGTCTTTGTTACACACACACACACACACACACACACACACACACACACACACAAACACACACACACACACACACACACATAAACACACACTTGTGGCCCAGTACTACCCGAGGTCAGACGTGGGTCATGGCGCTCCGAATGGAGTAGCCTGGGGCCAGACTGTTGGCCTCTCTCCTTCCCCTCCATCCTCCTCTCCCCTTTCATCAAGAAACCAACTTCCAGAAACACAACATAACAAGACAAACTTTTGTGACATTAAGTGAAATCATAGTGACAGTCTGACAGACGGTGAGTGGAGTGGGTGTGTGGTATAGGGAGGGCATAGATCGCCGAGTGTGTCGCCGCTGCGGTCTTCCATCAGGCCCCTGCCGACGCCCCGAGGTCTCCCGAGGCTCGCCAGCCCGCCCATCCTGCTGTTGAAGTCTGGTCAGGTGCAGTGCAGATGAGGCTTCGTCACTCAGGTAGGGGCAATGTGCAGGCTGCTCACCATCAAGGCTGTGCAGTTTGTTCCCACGAACAGCAACGAGTCCTCACATCTGTCTCACCAGCTGCATGGATTAGCACTTCACCGCTAAGCCCTTTTCTGAGTGACCGCTGATACCACCTGTACCTGCTTCCCCGCCATCTGCTGCTACCTGACCCAGCATTTTTCACCTAGGGATGACCTCGGATTAACACCTACTCGCCTTCCAGAAGAGGATCACCTTCCCGCCTCATCCCTCTACCACACCGCACTCCTCCACATCCTCACCCCTCAAGCATCATCACAACTCTCCACACCTACCCCCACACCCCTTTCATATATATATGTTTTTTATAGATACTCTTTGTTGCCATAATATGTACATTTTTAGCCTAACGGCTGCAATTTCCGAAATAAACCGATTATCATTATTATTATTATTATTATTATTATTATTATTATTATTATTATTATCATTATTATCATTATTATTATTATCACCACACACACACACACACACACACACACACACACACACACACACACACACACACACACAAATGTCCTACTCTCTCTCTCTCTCTCTCTCTCTCTCTCTCTCTCTCTCTCTCTCTCTCTCTCTCTCTCTCTCATTACGCTTAAATGGTATCATTCTCCAGTTTTGTCCAATTTTCCTCCAATGGCAATGATGATCCCTTGTTAGGAGGAGGAGGAGTTATTGAGAAGCTATCCATCCACTTATCCTTTCCTTCTTGCCTCTCACTTCTCACTTTAAACTTTTTTCTTTCCTTTCCTGTTATTCAAGCCACGCTTTTTTCCCCTTCTTCATTTCCCCCTTTCCTTCCCTTCATTGCCTAGGCTTCCCTTCCGTCCTTCCATTCCTACTTAATTCCCTTCATTCCTCTCCCCATTCATTAATTTTCCGCTCATTCTTCACCTTTCCGTTCCTTCTTTCCCTTATCCCTTCATGCCATCCACTTTTAGTTTCCTCCTTCCTCCTCTTTTTTTTTTTTTTTCTTTTTACAGCAAAGGGAACACCTCCAGGGCAAAAAAAAAAAAGAAACAATAATGAGAAAAAAAGCCCGCTACTCACTGCTCCTATAAAAAGGGTTCAGAGGAGTGGCCGAAAAAAAGAGGTCAATTTCGGGAGGAGAGGTGTCCTGACACCCTTCACCTGAAAGAGTTCAAGTCGTAGTCAGGAGGAAATTCAGATGAAAGAAGATTGTTCCAGAGTTAACCTGCGTGAGGGATGAAAGAGTGAAGATGCTGGTTAACTCGTGCGTAAGGGATTTGGACAGTAAAGGGATGTCCATTCCATCTTCTCAACCCTCCTCTTTTCCTTCTTTGCATCCTTTCTTACCCTCCTCTGTACTCCCCGTTCCTCTTCTCACCTTCCTCATACATCTATTATGTCCTGCCTCCCTCCCTCCCTCATCCTGTCCATTCCGCCTCTCCATTCTTCCCCTCTTCCCTCAATCCTCTTGCTAACTCCTTCCTTCGCTGGCCCTTCCGTCCGAATATTACTTCTTCTGTTGCCTTTACTCCCCTCCATATCCTTCCCATGGTTTCGTACTTTATTTTTTTATGTTCCCTTATCTCTCCCTTGTTTCGTCCATTTTTCATTCTCTCTGTCATTTCTTTCTTCATCCATTTCTCTCCTCTCCTTTATTCTTCCTTTTCCCCTTCCCTTCCTCACCATTCCCATCCTCCTACCAATCTAACTTGCTTCCTTTCATTTTTCTCAGTTTATCCTCGTTTACCTTCCTCCCGTTGATCTTTACATCACCCATCCGTCTCGATATCTATGTTTCTTCTCTCCTATTCTTTCCTTCTCTCTTTTTTACTTTTTTTTTCTTCCCTTTCCTTCCATCTAGATATAAGAACATAAGCACGTAGGAGTCTGCAAGAGGCCGGTAGGCCTGTACAAGGCAGCTCCTTTGAACCTAAGTTCCCGTGTATCTAACCCCACCTAATATCGCTGTCCATGAAAATATCTAATCCTATTTTTGAATGTGACAATTGTATTGTCACTCACCACATGACTGATAAGCCTATTCCACTCATCCACCACTCTGTTAGTAAACCACTTTTTGCCTATGTCCCTGTTGAATCGGAATTTATCTAGTTTAAACCCATTACTTCGTGTCCTACCCGGTTCTCTTACCAACAAAACCTTATGAATATCCCCCTTATTAAACCCCATCATCCATTTATAAACCTCGATCATGTCTCCACGCACCCTTCGCCCTTCTACAGAATGCAAGTTTAACTGTTTGAGTCTTTCCTCGTATGGCAAGTTTCTCAACCCTTGAATCATCTTAGTCATCCTCATCTGCACCGATTCTAACATTTTGATGTCCATTCTATAGTAAGGTGATCAGAACTGAACCGCATAGTCAAGATGAGGTCTAACTAATGCTGAATATAGTTTGAGGAAGACTTCGGTGTTTCTGTTGCTTACGCTCCTTGAAATAAATCCCAGTACCCTGTTTGCTCGATTTATATCTTGAATGCATTGTGCCCTTGGCCGGAGATCAGAGCTCACTAAGACCCCTAAATCCCTCTCGCACCCATACCTGATTTGGAGAGTGTCATTTAAGCAATAGTTATATGACGGGTTGTTCCTACCTACACTCAGAATACTGCACTTCCCTACATTGAACTCCATATGTCATTTACCCACCCAGTCATACAATCTGTTTAGTTCATCCTGGAGAATACTAGCGTCCTGATCTGACACAATTACTCTACCGATCTTGGTATCATCTACAAACTTACTGACATCACTACTAATTCCTGTAGCTAAGTCATTGATATAAATAATAAAACTATAAATAAAGAAAACTGGAACTAATACCGAACTTTGTGGGCCCCACTCGTAAAACATCTCCAGTCAGATCTTTTACCAATGATTTGCACTCTTTGCTTCCTATTGCTAAGCCACCCCTTGACCCAGTTCAAAACTTTACCCTCTACTTCGTGAGCCAGTAATTTAAGCAACAGTCGTTGGTGAGGAACTGTCAAACGTCAAACTTTTTTCTTGATTTCATTTTTTTTTCCTTCCTTCCTTCCTTCTTTCCATCCATCCTTCCTTCCTTCCTTCGTATCTTCCATCTTTCCACTCTTCCATTCATCTTGATATCCATGTTTTCTCTTTCCATTCCTTCTTCTCTGTTTCCTGTCTTACCTGTTTTCCATCATATCATCCCTGCATCTTTCTAAATAATCACCTCCCTCCATCTCTCCCTTCCTTCTTTATTTCCTTCTTTCCTTCCTTCCCGCCCCCCCTCACCCCGCACCCCTTCCCCCCCCTCCCTCCAGTAATTACAGTGCAGGGCCTTGACTACCCTAACCTCACGGCGAGGCATGTGTTCCGCCTAATGGTTTGCCGGAATGCCTCGCCCGCCTCCACCTCCACCGCCCTCTACCCCCCTTTCCCAACTTCGTCTGCCCCTCGCTTAGTGTATATACGCGTACTGCATCCTCCCCTTCCTCCTCCTCCTCCTCCTCCTCTTTTTTCTCCTTCTCCTCCTCCTCTTCTTGCTCCTGCCCAACTTGTTCCTGTCTATTCGTTTCCGTTTGGTCTTCTTCCTTTTCCTCATCTCATCCGTCATTGTAATCTTTTGTTCTCCGTGTTCTTATTTTATTTCTCTCTTATCCTGATTCCACCTTTTTTTTCTCTTAACATCGTCCATCCTATTACTATTTCTCTCCATGTATGATTGGTCCTCTGCTTGCTCCTCATTTATCTCTCTTCCTCCTCCTCTTCCGTTCTTTTCATCCTCGTTCTTTTTTTTTTTTTTTTTCATTTTCTGTCCTGTGCTTGGCTTCAGCTTATCTCATTATCCCCTTTCCCCTTTCTCTCTTTTTAGCCTCTTAGTTTTTTTTTTCTCCTCTCATTAGGCTTCTATATTTCCTCTCTTCCATGTCTTGAAGCCTCGTTCTTTTTTTCTTCCCTTCGTTCTCACTTCCCTTTTTATGTCTTTGCTCTACTTATTTTCCCTCCTCATCCTCTTACAGGCTTTTTCATCAGTTTTCGTTAATGTATTCTTCGTTGTACCCATCCTACTATGCCCTCAGACTCGCTAATTTTTTTTTTTCCTCTCCCTTTGTTCTCACTTTTTATTTCCTGTCTTTGATTCACTTATATTTTCTTCTCATTCATATTCAACCTTTCTCTTCCTTCAGTTGTCAGTTTTTTTCTTCTC
Source organism: Eriocheir sinensis (assembly GCF_024679095.1). Classification (NCBI taxonomy): domain Eukaryota; kingdom Metazoa; phylum Arthropoda; class Malacostraca; order Decapoda; family Varunidae; genus Eriocheir; species Eriocheir sinensis. The sequence continues at coordinate 644,043 of NW_026112087.1, forward strand.
ATTCGTCCTCCATCCTTCTCTTCTCTGCCCTCTGATTCACTCCTAATTTTTCCCCTTTCGGCCTCGCCCCCCAGTTTTCTGTCCTTGTTCCTCGTGTTTTTTTCTTCCATCATCAGCGCCATTCCATCTGTCCTCTAGTGGTTGACGATAACACTGATTTTTGAAATCGCGAATACTGATTACTTTGGCGAAAAGTAATCAATTATTAACCGATTATCTTTACGATTACTGATTCTGAGATTATGGGTTTGGTTTTCAGTGCCCCTCCATACTGTACCAACCCAGCACCCACTACCCACTACCCACTTCAGTGCCTGTACAAGTTGGTGCCGCCTCGGGTGCCACCTTGGTGTTTGTTTATCAATTTTCCAAGTCACCTTTTTTTCTAAGCATATACTCAAGATTTATTTTATTTTCCTGAGAAACATTTTCGGATAACTGAAGCGTAAAAAAAAATCATCTGTAGTAATCGTTTTAATTATTCGAATACTGAAAAAAAAAAAATCGACTGCAATAATTTTTTTTCAGATAGTAATCGATTATAAATCATCGATTACATCCACCAATATTGTCCTCATCCTCCTCATTTCCGCCCTTCCATTCTCTCTCTCTCTCTCTCTCTCTCTCTCTCTCTCTCTCTCTCTCTCTCTCTCTCTCTCTCTCTCTCTCTCTCTCTCTCTCTCTCTCTCTCTCTCTCTCTCTCTCTCTCCTCTTTTTGCTCTTCTTTTTAATGATAATGGTCTCTCAATTAATGTCTTATGGTTGAATGCTTGTCGCTAACGGAGTGGTTCTGAACTTTTTTGTTATTTTTTTTCTTCTCTTTCCCTCCCTCCATAATTACCCAGGGAATTTAAATGGTTTCTCCTTTTTTTTCCGCGTTTGTTCGAACAATTGCGTTCCCCATCGCCGGGCTGCGTGTATTGACTCCTAAATTATTGACCGAAAGGAGGAAGAGAAAACGCGAAGGAAGAATCGGGGAGGAACAGAAGGGAGGAGGGACGGTGTGCAGAGAAACATGGAAACATAGAAATGCAGGCAACAGAAAGCCTGTTGGCTCATTACGAGGTCGCCCGCTTTGGTGATTTAATCTGCTCAACAGCCACTTGGGGCTTGAGGAGCAGATGAAAGCACCTCGATATTGAGGAGCAGATGGAAGCGCCTCGATATTCAATTTACTCCCGACGCAGCGAAGTGACGGTCGATTCGATATTTGAAGGAGTTGATGGTATTCGCATTTACTACTTCTGAGGGGAGATTGTTCCAGTGGCGTACGACTCGGTTTGAAAAGAAACTTCTTCCAATGTCTGTGTTACCATCGACTCGACTGAATGGGTAAACCATTTTTTCTAGCTCTTGAATTGGTTTGCAGTTCAAAGAATTTGGAGTAATCGACGTTATTGAAGTTTTTCAGGTACTTGAAGACTTAAATCATATCCCCTCGTAGGCGTCTTTTTTCCAATGTAAAGAGATTGAGTCGCTTGAGTCGTTCCTCGTACGGTTGAGCCCTTAAGGTTGGAATCATCTTCGTGGCGCGTCGTTGAATCCTCTCCAGTAAATCAATGTCCTTTCTGTAATTAGGAGACCATAACTGTGCTGCATACTCGAGGTGCGGTCTTACCATGGAATTATACAAGGATAACATCACGTCTGGCGTTTTACACTCGAAGTTCCTCGCTATGCACCCGAGCATAGTGTTGGCTCTTGTTATATGCTTTTTTACAGTGATTCGCGTGTTTCACGTCACTGCTGATAGTGACTCCAAGATCTTTTTTCTCCTGCATCGCCTACAGAGGTTTCCCATTCATTATGTATGTGTGGTTACTGTTTCTGGACCCAATGTGCATGACTTTGCATTTGTCGACATTAAAGAACATTTGCCATTTTTCCGACCATTCGGTAATGTGACTGAGGTCTTTCTGAATGATTTCGCAGTCGGTCTTTGTGAGGGCCTTTCCACCCACTTTGGTGTAGTCAGCAAATTTCTATATTGTGGATTTAAGTCCTGATTCTAGGTCATTGATATATATGATAAAGAGAATGGGCCCTAGCACTGACCCTTGAGGCACTCCACTAGTGACTGGAAGCCAGTCGGAAGGCTGTCCGTTGAGTAGTACTCATTGTTTTCTGCCGGTGAGCCAATCTCTTATCCACGTGATCAGACTGGCTCCAATGCCCGCCGAGTGCAGTTTTTTAAGGAGTTGCTCGTGCGGTACCTTGTCGAAGGCTTTCTGAAAGTCCAGGTATATAACATCATTGTGGATGTGTGCATCCCAGTTCTTATAATATATACCTTGGGAGAAGTCTAATAAATTCGTTAGGCAGGAGCGCCTGTTCCTGAAGCCATGCTGGGTGTCGGAGATTATATTATTGTCCTCTAGAAACTTAACAAGTTTGTCTCTAATAATCTTTTCGAGTATTTTTCCTGCCACTGATGTCAAACTTATGGGTCTATAGTTTAATGCAACGCTTTTGTCTCCTTTTTTGAAAATCGGTGTTACGTTCGCCATCTTCCAGTCTTCCGGGACCTTATTCAGTTGAACTGACCGGTTGAATATGTTAGTGAGTGGCTGAAGTATTTGTTGTTTAAGCTCTTTTAATAACTGCGGTGACAAACTGTCAGGTCCCGTTGACTTGTTCGTGTCGAGTTTGTCCAAGTACTTTTTCACTTCTTGGTCGCACATTGAGACAATTTCCAAGGGCGTGATCCACCTCGGCGGGTCAGGGTTCTCGAGAATGGTTTCTGTGTCCTCGACTGTGAATACGGATGCGGAGTTACTGTTGAGGATTCTGGCCATGTATTTACTGTCCTGAGTTAGAGATCCGGACTCATCTGCTAGGGGACCAATATTGGATTTTACTTTCTTTTTCGATCTGATGTATGTGCAAATTTTTTTGGAGTTGGTTTTGATGTCGCGCGCTATTTCTTTTTCATAGATGCGTTTACTTCTCCGAATAAGGGTGCGACAAGTTTTGAGGCTGGTGTGGTACTGTGTGCGAGCTTCAGCAGTACCGTTCTCTTTCATTAGGTTATATATATATATTTTTTTTTAAAGTTTACTGCTCTTTTTATTTCTCTGGTCATCCACGGTGGTTTTACGGCACCATTTACTCGCCTGGATTTCGTAGGCATTGTAGCCTTCTCTACCCCCAAGAGCTTATCTTTGAAGTCGTTCCACACGTTGTCGATTGTATTATCGGTGAGGCTAAGTTGGTCGCAGCTCACGGGCTAGGTTGAAATTTGCTTGTTTGTAGTCTGGTATCACTGACGGACTGCCTACGAGTTTGTGACTTATGTTGACATTAAAACGGATTAAGTGGTGATCGTAATCATTAATTTTCTCACCAACTTCACAGTCGCGAATGAGGTCGGGGTCACTTAATAGTACCAGATCCAGCAGATTGTTTTTTCTTGTCGGTTGAGTTACAAGTTGAGTGAGGAACGAGTCCTCCACCATTTCTAAATGCCTGTTGCCCTCTTGATCTCCAGTCAAATGTCCCCAGTCAATGTTAGGGCAATTAAAGTCCCCAACTATTTTTGCTTCTTTGCTTTGTGTTAGGGAGTGAAGCTCTTCTTATAGGGCAGTGTCGTCAACTGCCTGTTGTTTTGGGGGACGGTATACGGTCTCAAGTGTTCGTTTCTTACTATTCGCGGTTATTTCCACATAGACAGAATCATAATTCTCTGAGTCCAGTTTATCTATTTTTTATGCCTGGGAGCGTACTTTTCACATAGCAAACTCCTCCTCCTCCTTTCTTGTGTTTTCGGTTTTTGTGGAAGTTTTCGTACCCGGGGAATGACAGTTCGGATACGAGATGTGCAGAGTTGGCCCAAGTCTCTGTGATGGCTACCACATCTGGTTTCTCTGTTGCAATATACGCCCTAATTTCGTCCTTTTTGGTTATTAAACTACGTGCATTTGTGTACAAAACAGAAATGTGACTAATGTTTCGCCTGCGACGAGTCGTATCAGTTCGCTTGCCGGAGGCGTCGTGGTTTACATAGCTTCTTGTAAGCCGCACCGACGTTATCAAGGGCTGCCTTTGCCCCTCCCTTGCCTGTAGTTTTTTGAAAGGTTTTTCAAAAAGCTTTTAACTGCCTCGTCCAGAAGCCTTGCAAAACGCGCCGAACCAACCTCATTCAGATGGAGCCCATCGTCCCGATACAAGTCTGGGCGCTCAAGGAAGTGATGCCATGCGTTTGTGAAAGTTACGCCTTCGTCGTCACAAATTTCCTTCAGACTAGTATTGATGATGCACGCTTTGCTATTGAAACCGGCGTAAGCGCTGATGTGGGATGGGGCGTTTGCAGTTTCGAGGGTGACTCAAGAGAAGGAATAAGGAATGGAAACAGATAGCGGGATTTTTTGTTTTTATTTAGTTTTGCCCTTGAACTGCTCCTTTATTGTAAAATGTAGGTCCAAAAGCGAAATAGATGTAATGCTGAAATGTTAAAAATGGACATATGGAAAAAAAATGCCTGGAAAGGAAAAAAAACTATGAGAAAGAAACGACTTAAAAGATATAAAAGGAACAAAAAGGAAATTGTTTGAAGAGCATGAGGGGAGAGAACGAAAGGCAATAAGAATCATGGTATGGATGTAAAACGGAGTGGGGGAAAATGGATGAAGATTTGGTGGGAAAAAGGAAGAACAAAGTTCACGAGAAAGGGTTGTGAATATAGATGAATTTAGAAACAGAATGGGATAAAAAAAATAAAGGGGACATAGCTGCGACTGGATGGACTTGACGCGGGGAAGGAAAGGAATGCAGCAAGAAGATTGTGATTGAATGGCATGGAACAGTCCCGAACAGAGGTCATCTTAAACGTTAGGTCATTGCTGCCATGGAACCCTCAAGTTTCAATTTCTCTTTTTATTTTCTGACCTCGCCTCAGTCACTAGGTCCTTGCCACTCTTCTTTTTTGACTTGACAGCTTCTTATATAAGTATGTTTATATAGCGTCACTGTTTTGGGGTTGTGACAAGACCGGATTCCCTTCTTGACGCCATGCGGCGGCAGTGGGGTTCGAACCAACTCACCCTGGCTCTTTATTTCCATGGCTTGACGCTCTAACCCACTGGACCAGGGCCGCCTACCACTTTGCCAAGCTACACGAATCCTTAAGGCGGTATAATTAAAATGTTTGTTTTCTCGGGACGGCGTCTGGCTGGGTTAATGGGTTAAGGATGGGATAATTTTGTGATTTGTTGGTATTGGTTCTGTTGTATTTGTTCAGGGTTTGGCATAAAGTTTGATGGGGATAGATTGTTTGCAGTTGGGTTCAGCTGTGTCAAGATAGTTTAGTAAGTTTAATAAAGGTTAAGATCAAGTTAGGGACATACACTGTTGCTGTGCATTTTGTAAGTTTAGACTGTTTAAGTTCTTCTAGAGTTAGATTCGATGAATATGCATTGAGTAGATTTTAGTTGAGCTGAGATAGAGTAATGAAATAATGTTACGTTGATTGAGTGAGGATAGGTTTGTTTAGTAAGGTTAGGTTGGTGGAGTAATTTTAAATTTAGTCTGATGAAGTTACATTGAGTAGGTTTGAGTCCAGTAAGACTAGGTTGGTTGAGTAAGGTTAGATTGGGATGGAATAAGGTTGGATAGACGTGATTATAATTTGTTAATTAGGAATTTATTTTGGTTTTGGTTTTGATTTGCCTGGTATGGTTGATGTGTATTGGAAGGAGACAGCGGAGGGACAGCATGACTCACTAGTATTATGTCGGAATACAAGGCATTCATTTTGTGATAAGTGTCTGCAAAGCCTTGTCTAGACCCTTCTGCCGGCCAGTACAAGGACGGGAAATGGACATTAATGGTTTGGGATGAAAAATGTGGAACGAAGCGAAAGACGAAAACAGGAACGGGATGAAAGAGGGACAATATAGTAGGCTTGAGATTAGAAAGGAAGAAAGAAAGGGATGAGGCATTGTGCAAAAAGGAAAGGAGCTTGAATAAAAATAGTGAGGAGGTAAAGTAAATGGAAGTAAAGAGAAAGGAGGAAAAAGTGAAAAAAATAAGTGAAAAGTGTTGGATGGTACAGGAATAATCAGTGGAGGGATCGTTAATCTTTTTTTCTTTATTGAGGGTAAGGTGGGGGGTAACTGTCTGAGTAAATAAAGGTAAACAAAGTAAAGGGCAGGTGAAAAAACTACGTAATCTGTCTGTTCTATTATCACCATCCTCGTCGATGAAAGTTGCTCCCTGATATCTAATATTCCTTCATGTTTTGTTCCCTTAATCTCTTCTTTTCTTTTTTTAATCTTTTATATTTTTTCCTTGCCGAGTTTTTTTTAATCTTCCTTGATCCCTCTTTGTGTCTTTTTATTGCTCCATCTCTTCTCTTAATTGTTTTATCTCCTATTCCTGGTCTTTCCTTGTATTCATTATTTTTTAAACCATATAATTCTTTCCTCGTGTATTACTTTGGTTCACTTTTTTTTTCATCTTTGTTCTTTTCATCTTTCCTGCTTTCCTTCATCTTTTTTTTAATTACTTAACTCATTCATTCCTCTTTCCTTCCTTCCTTTCTTTCTACTCGTTTTTTTCTTTTCCTTACACTCATGTCTCCTTTCCTTGCTGCATTCCTCTTTTCCTTTCATTCTTCATTCCTCTCCGGGAATTTTGATGGATGTGGCACCTGCGCATTTCTAGTTCGTGAATACGTGAAAATCAACTGTTGTGATAGACATTCAACCTTATTTTTCAACAATATATATGAAAATTTATGTGTACAAAAAAACAACTCAGTCATTTGCATCGATAATCTCACCTACAAGCACAGGAAAAGACAAACTTGTATCAAATAACATAGTCACATCATGCTCGAACGATCTATGTTTTTTTTTAAATTCATTGATTGAATGCTCATTTCAGGTATATTAAAATAAATCTGGCTCTGCAAGCGCATGTAAAGGGTATCTTAATAGTTTACTGCATGTAAATAATGATTAGTTATCGAAATAACATGAAATAATAAGTAATAACTATTGAATGCGATGCTAGGCTATACATAATATTAGGCTACCCATGCTATTTACATGCAACACATTAAAATTCCTCATGTATAGACACTTCTAGAGTCGGATGTCACTTTATGTACCTGAATGAGATGTAATATGTGTATCTGAAAGGCTATGAGTAGTTAAAGTACGATCAGACTGTACAATTTGATATACAAATTGTTCTTTCGTGTGCTTTTTTTGGTAGATTATCGATGCAAATCGGCACGTTTGCGGTTCATATACAAAAACGAGATTTTTTGTATACACGAACATTCAAATATATCACTGAAAATATAAAGTTGATCTTTACGCAATCACGAACTAACAATGCGCAGGTGCCACACCTACGTTCGCGAGTGGACAAACGGAATGAAACGGACTATAGCTTCCTCAAGGCGGACACACTATACGATGCGGCCTGTCCGGCGGCCGGAAAGTGGGCGGAGCTAGAGGCCTTAAGGCAGTGTGTACGAGTGTAATTTGTGCGGCACGGCCTCACGACACGGCCGGATGGCCTTCTGTTTATGCAGCGTTGCCATATGACTGACAGCACTTTTCTGGGAAACAAGGGCAAAAAATTCTGGATATGCCCTGGAAACTCTGTATATATATATATATATATATATATATATATATATATATATATATATATATATATATATATATATATATACACACACACACACACACACACACACAGAGAGAGAGAGAGAGAGAGAGAGAGAGAGAGAGAGAGAGAGAGAGAGAGAGAGAGAGAGAGAGAGAGAGAGAGAGAGAAATGTAATAGGCTACACAGTACAGCACATATTATAAAGGTATAATTTTTCTTACCTTACATATCTTCTGGATCCTTCGACTTGTACATATCAAAGTTCATTTTACTGGTCATTGAACGGGTGACTTTAGAATCGTAGCAGTTCCTCTCAATCATCAAGCGTCTGGTGTGAAGCAGTCAGACTGAGCCTCGAGGACCACGTGACACCGCCGCCATGGACACACCGCCTCGGCCACTCCACCTCCGCACTTATTACCTCCACTACGCCTCCCCCAGCACTCTCCGCCGGCTTTTTTCGGTCAAACACACCTCCGCGATGTTACCAGCCTCTACCACCACGGATCCCGCTGCCAGTCCCTCGAAGCACACCGTAATTCTGTATATTTCACTCAAAACCCATACTGTGTAGTTCCTCCTGCGGCACCTTGGAGACAGTACTGCCGTGACTCGTGAGTCGTGAGTGGCGACTGACTGCCGTCTTGACACCGTTGCCAGATTATCGTCCTCAGATCATCGTATTTACCGGCTTCTGACCCAGAACTATTGCCAAGAAACAACGATAATTAACCATTTTAACGATAACTATATATGAGGTAAGTTATTGGGGTGGAGGAGACTGGTTTTGGCTCTGAAATCGGCAAACATATGAGGGTGAGTAGGACAATCTGGCACCGCTGCACGGTCTTGACGAGAAGCGTACGGGACCTTGACGAGAAGCGTATGGGTAATGTTTCTGTTCAAGACTTCAAGTTTCAACTCAACAGCTACTGTCCGTATCTATTTTATACGTGAAGTAGTTGAAACTCAGTGATGTATATGGTGATCTGATTATTTACTGAACCGTCTGAACGTAATCAGTTAATCACTAAACAGTAAATTCTGGAAATTTTGAAGTTTTAAGGGATTCTTTCTGGCTAAACATGAAAAATCTGGATATATTCGTCAAAATTCTGGAATTCTGGCAATAGCTACAAAATTCTGGAGAAATCCAGACTTTTCTGGGTATATGGCAACCCTGTGTTTATGTTTGAAATTCCGTCCGGCGCGGCCCGCGGCCTCACAGTGTGTGCCACCTTGCGGCGAGGCCTTGAGGCGGGAAGCGACGCTGACAGCCGTGGTGTACACATTATCTACTCTCCACGATGTCTGATGTCTGGATAAATAAAGACTTTTGGATCTGTTTTATTGATCTGTACAAGGGCTATCCATGTTTGCGGACATAAAACATAAATTGTGTTGTTCTCCCTGCGGCGGTGGGGCTCAGAGTGACGGCCTCCGCCCGGCATTCCGTGAGGCCGCCTCATAGTGAATGTGCTTCATCCGGCCGACGAGGTTCCGCCCACTTTCGGCCGCCGGACAGGCCACATCGTATAGTGTGTGTCCGCCTTTACACCCCTTTCTTATCTCTTCTCTTCCTTCATTCCTTTCCTTTTCTTACTTCACTTCAGTGCACGCCTCCTCATTTGTCGTCTTTCCATTCTTCCTTTCCTCCTTCCTTCTCTCTTTGCAACATTTCATCTGCCAATCCTGTTCTACTGTTGCTCTTCATTCTTCGTTCCTTTCTTTACTTCCTAACTTCCTTTATTCCTTCACTTTTTTTTCTTTCATTAATTCCGTCTTCCTAATGCAACTCAAACATGGACCGCCTTCTACTTTATCCCCTTACTGCTTTTCCGTTTTTCTTCTAATCAACTATTATACCCATCTCTATTTTTTTTTTCTTAGTTCCATCATTCCTACTTACCTCATTATTTTTTTTAATCAACCAATTTTTTTTTCCTGTTCGCCATAATAGTCTCTCTCTCTCTCTCTCTCTCTCTCTCTCTCTCTCTCTCTCTCTCTCTCTCTCTCTCTCTCATCCTGTGTAGATTATATGTCCTTGGGGAGGTCGCATGGGAAGGAGATACGGGTGGAGAAAGGGAGGCAGAAAGGAGTGGAGGAGGAGTAATAGCAAAGGGAAGTGGGGAAAGAGGATTACCGTATCGTGGAGGAAGGGAAAAGAAGGCTATATGGAAGAAAAGGGAAGTAGAAAAACTGGTGATGTGGACGAGGAAGGTAAGCATGGACAGAGACGAAATTAAAGTGGTTATAGTGGTGGTGGTGGTGGTGGTTAAGAAACGCTGTGTGAACAAACTGCTGCTCGTGGATGAAGGAAAGTGAAACGTAGGAAAAAGGATTATACAAAATCTGCAGTGGTGGTACTGGTTGTGCCGATAATGGTAGCTAGAAGGGTCGAATAGTATGGAAGGGTTTGGAAGTGTTGAAAGATGGGTTGGCATTATAGTCCATCGACTCCTCATTGTTTACAGATCTAGCAATGACCTGCACTTGGCGATCTGTCTCACTGTTAGTCTGTACGTTATCTATTTATTTATGGCGGTGGCCGAAGTGATAGCGTACTAGACCCACATTCGCCGCGTGATGGACGACGCGGGTTCGAATCCTCACGCTACCACTCGGATTTTTCAGTCACCGCCGAGTGGCTTAAAACTACCCACATGCTGTCCTGAAGACCACCCATCAACCCGGACTCTAGAGGAAGCCGTCCAAGCGAATCAAGAACGAGTTCCGGGGAGGCAGCATGAGCCAATGTTAGATGGTGCCACTATAAACACTCGCTTGCGCCAGAACGGGCTGGGACGACCATCAGGCCCCACCGGGAAGAAGCCTTCGGCCGACCATCAGGCCCCATCGGGAAGATGCCTACAAGCGCAATAGGCAGCGACTTAAAAAAAGAGAGAAAAAAAAAAAAATATATATATATATATATATATATATATATATATATATATATATATATATATATATATATATATATATATAGATATATATATATATATATATATATATATATATATATATATATATATATATATATATATATATATATATATATATATATATATATATATATATATATATATATATATATATATATATATATATATATATATATATATTGATTATATGACAACGACTCGGTAAACCTTCCATATCACTTGTCAAAGTCGCTCATGCGACGTTGCCCCCTGACGGACCTTGGCAACAGGCGCCAGGACGCACCATTCAGCGCTACGCCACAATGGACAACTCAAGTAGATCTCACTCGCGCCCTGCACAGCCATGCAAGAGAGAGAGAGAGAGAGAGAGAGAGAGAGAGAGAGAGAGAGAGAGAGAGAGACCCCATCTGAGGAGAGTAATGGGGTGATGTGTCACCAGCGCGGTCTCGTGGTTAATCCCTGAGTAGCGCCAAAGCATTCAAGTTAAAATCGATAGACTATAATAAAAACTGCCCCCCCCAAAAGTGCCCCAACAAAACTGCGTCCCCCTAAACTGACCCCCAAAACTGAAAAAAAAAACCACTAAAAACAAAGAAACACCTTGAGTCTTTATTTTTATTTTGAATGTATAGTTAACATGGTTTACTTTTAGATAAGAAATGTATTTTTACATCATAATGGAAAAATGAATTTTTCATTCATTAACATTACAATGTTATAACCAATTAAAATCTCCCCCGTCAAAACAGGATCTCTTTTAATTTTGAGCGGAATTTCGTTGTCTCCCGTGCCTTTGTTCTGGTTGCTGCTTTGATACAAACAGGCTTTGGGAATAACCCTATTTCTAAACCCAACCTACTCGGTTTTATCGGGATATTGGATATCGCGGACAAAATCTGGGGTCCCACAATTGCCGAACATGTGCCCGGCTATGTTCGGCATTTCCTAAATCATGCCTGACCCAGTCCGGGTATCAAAACAAGTCTAGCCATACATCAGATTCCGTCCCTCGGTCAACGGCCGCAACACCCGATGGGTAGCCACCTGCCCACCGGACATATTAGTTTGTTGATGTCTCGTGCTGTTTAGCGGCCACGCTGTGACCTTACATTTGCATGTAAAAAACATTATGTTCATATTGAATCAAGTTCACAGACCGTGGAACTTAACGTTTTGTGAGGGAGCTGTTGTCCTGGGATGGCATTTTGGCTGCACTCAGCTGATCGACTGTCTATGGCAGCTCACTCCTCACCTACCGGGAGCTGTGTGGGCTAACAGGTGAACCGAATGCAGCTGAGACTTGTAAGAGTGGAGATGAGTGGGTAGACTCACTCCATCCTTGCTCGGCTCACGTGCTAGCCAACCAGCATATGCTGGATCTAGCAGTATGCTTGTATAGCAGACTAGGCCTGTAAACTGGAAGAGTATCAGCTAGTGCGTGAGTAGTGCTTACAGATTGAGTGCCACAAGCAGCTGAGGGGGATAATTGGGTGGGCTGGCCCAGCCACCCCCAATTTCCCCCTCCTGCCCTGCCCCAGCCAGACTAGGGTAAGGCCAGCACGTGAGGGCAGCGGTGGGGTGGGGCTTGTAGGGGGCGCAGAAACGCTGTGTAAACAAACTGCTGCTCTATCCACGGCATTTTTTCCATTATTTTATTTGTATAGAAAAACATTAATTGAAAATAATTCGCAGTAGTACGATATGCTTAAGCACGTGGAGTCGAAAAATAATCGCGGACACTTGGTGACTGCCGTTGATGGTGCTTTCTTGTTTTCATGTAATGGAAGTCTTCATATAACTTGTTCTAGTTGATTTTTCTTAATTGTGTGTGCTGAACAACGTGTGGTAACGTCCGGAGCAGGTATTGATTTTTTTTTTTTACAGTAAGTGAGACAGCTGAAGGGCGCTAAAACAAAGTAGCAACAAAAAAGCCTGCCGGACCTGGTGTGGCAAACGTCCGGGGGAGAGTAGTGATTCCTTTCCGGACTTATGTGGTTTCCGGTCATGTGCTTCCCACTATGAGTCAGGGAGATTGAGGATCGAGTGTACTTTATAAGTGCTTCTTTGAACTGATTTACATTTAATCAATCAATCAATCAATGAGGGCATACGCCGGAGGGCACCACCCTACGATGCCAAGTCTGGGGGAAGGAGGATCTCTACATTTAAACGATGAAAATCAAAGTAAACAAACAAAAGCAGTAAAACCCAAATAAAGCCCCCAAAAGCCCTAAACAACAAGCAAACAATAATTTTTTTTTTTTTTTAAACCGGGTTTTTTCCAACCCTGGTTGAAACCATAGTATAGTAATGTATAAGGATGGTGGTTCTGGCGGTTGTATTCGGGTAAGGGGAAAGTGAAAAACAGGTAAAAAGGCTTTGGTCATGGTGATGGGGGGGGGGGGGGGGAGTTGTGGTCGCGAGGGGTGGTTACCTGGATATCTTGGAGACTTACCTGCCTCATGCACACAGTAATTTTCCGCTTATTAATTGTTTCGCCTATTGCGCCGGTAGGCTTTTTCGGTTGGGCCTGATGGTCCAGCCAAGCCCGTTGTGGCGCAGACAAGTGTTTAAAGTGGCGCCATCTTGCTTTGGCCATGCTGTCCCCCGGAGCTTATCTTTGATTCTCGTTCGGGTTGATAGATGGTTTACAGGACAGCATGTGGGTAGTCGTAGGCTACTCGGCGGTGATTGAAAAATCACAGTTTGTGGTGGCGGGCAGGACGCAAACCCGGGTCCTCTAGGACGCCGCGCCTGCACGCTAACCACTCAGCCATCGCCTCCCCATTTTTTACGTTAATCTGACTTTGTATGCCCCGCGGTGAATTCACAGAACAGGCGGAAAAGAAAGGAAACAAACAAAATATGCGAATCCCTTTGATACAGAACTTTTATCGGATATGTTCAATTTAATTATTTTATTTCCCTTTCTAACATTACTCAGATATTACGGCAATGAATTAATGCTTTTTATTCACTGTAAATAACTTCTGCATACTTTTGCATTTCATCTCGTCGGATTTCAGCTCTCTCGAGGGACGTCAAGTGATATCAATGTCTCCAGAAATGGAGACTCATCATAATAGGTTAAAAGTCTCGGGACACATTGCGTTATTCAGCACTGTGGCGAAGGAAAGTAGGAGGAGGATATAAGCCTTATATCCTCCTACTTTCCTTCGCCACAGTGCTGAATAACGCAATTTGTGGCGAAGGAAAGTAGGAGGAGGATATAAGGCAGGGGGGTGCAACCTTTTCTCTCTCTCTCTCTCTCTCTCATTTTTATTTTTTCCATACTCCCTCTTTCCTTCATACCTTATATTATAAGGTATGAAGGAAAGAGGGAGTATGGAAAAAAGAAAAATGAGAGAGAGAGAGAGAGAGAGAGAGAGAGAGAGAGAGAGAGAGAGAGAGAGAGAGAGAGAGAGAGAATATTAAGTGACAGCGTGGGTGGAAAGGTGGGTTAGAGGGATGAAAATAAATATGTTAAGGTAGGCGCTGCAAGCGGGTTTGGTGAAAATTTTTTTACTTTCTGTGATATTGTGTTTTCGGAAAAGGTAAGGTGTGGGCGATGCCGCGGGGGACTATTTAAGCTCCGGCGAGAAGTCTAAAGCACTTTAAATCCGTTAAGTTTTAAATGTCTGCGCTCCTCCTCGCGTAAACTATAACATAACACATTATTTTCATCTAATGAAGATAGAATGATGCAGTAAAAAACATTGGGATAATGTTGTCAAAGATTTACCCCTAGTATCACTAGAGGGTAAAAATGCTCCCTCCCTGCGCGGGGGAGCACAGGCTTAGCCTAATAGCGGCCCGTAGCAGCATGCCGAGTGCCGACAGACTAACTATCGGCGATCGAAATCTAGTCGGACGAGTCGGTCTGTCGACGAGGACTGGCGTGTCTCTCTGGAATAATACACTCTTTGGCTACTCATGCAGCGACGCCAAGCAGGCAGCGACTTGAAGCACTGCTTCAGTCGTACGCTGGGTTTTGCCAGGGTAGGTAGTGATTAATATTACTGCAAATTACATGTGTTGTTTCCCTTATTTGCTCTATCATTGTTGTTACATCTCTTATTTTCTTACCAACAAATGCCTCCATCAAAGAAAAGGCAGAAACAACAGCGGAAAGCGAGAAAAGCAGCAGCGGGGAGGTGAACTAAGGACACCGATTACGGCAATGCTTCCACAATCACTGCCTCCCTTTCACAACGACCTCCTCCTCCTCCATCTACCTCTACATCACCACCTACACAACCACCACTATCTGTACCACCATCCACTCCTCCACCACCTCCTCCTCCTCCATCTACCTCTACATCACCACCTACACAACCACCACTATCTGTACCATCATCCACTCCTCCACCACTCATGTGCTACTTCCATTCCTGATTGGCATTTTGTTCGCCCTGTTCCATTGCCACCTGCACCACCTCCTACTGAGGGTGATCAAAATGGCATTTTGCCTGCCGGACAAGGATCACCACTAGTGAAGAATATGAGGCTGGAGCTCATGGAATTTTTACACCACCTTGGTGACTATGAAATTAACAATTGTATATATAATTATTCCTAGTATTTGTGTTATATAGAGTTAATAAAACTTAATTTGTAGGAATATGTTATCATGAAATGGCGGGAAGAGGAAATATAAGATGTTTGAATGAAAAGCCCTGTATCTCAAAACTAGTTTTTTTTTTTCGGACCTCAAATCAATGGGGAAGGAACTTCATAAATCTGTATGCCCATCTGCTTCCATGTTCTATTAGGACATAGCATAATCTACATTTGGATGCATGGATATGAATATATGTCTCAAAGAGTTGGTCACAGACAAGGTTAAAAAAAAAAAAAAACGGGAAAAAAGTTTAAGTCGAAAAAAAGTCATAACTATAATACTAACATATGAAGCAACTTCATGATGCATCCAAATGTAGATTAATGCTTAACATACACAATATATAAAGGAAAACGAATTTTGAATGATGGTGTCTTTTACGTATTCACTGTAATAATACCTAAAAATGCTTCTTTCGACTAATTGTCGTGGTAGATAAATAATATAAAAAAAAACTATCGATCATGGAGCAATAATACTCCTTACAGAAAGGGTTGGAAAAAACCCGTTTAAAAAAAAGTTTTTGTCGTCTGGGGGTCTTTTTTTGTGTTTTGGAGGGGCTTTTTGGGGTTTTATTATTTTTTGTATATTCTTCGTATTTATATGTAAATCAATTTAAATAAGCAATCGAAAAGTAGCCAAGGGAAAAATTAAAGGTGTGAAGTGTTATCTGAAGGATATACACCTGTTTAGGTCCTATTGATACAGGTTGTTAACTTGTACTGTACAGGAAACGAACGGGTGAGGCTTGACTACCGGTCACTCAGCACTCCTCAGTTCCTCAATCTCTCCTTGTCGTGAGTGAGAGGATTACACTGTTTAATTGTTGTGCTTAGCGGGGCACCCTGGTGTGGTTGGTAGGTACCCTAATATATATTTAGTATAAATTGTAGTTATGAGTCAGAGAGAAAAAAAATAGTGTTGTTTCCTGTGTGTGTGTTATCACTTAGAGCAGGGGTTTTCTACCTGGGGTGCGCATACACCAGGGGGTACGCCAAAGGTCTGTCAGAGGGTATGCGCTTCCCACGGGTCGTTAGGGTTTAGGGCCTGGCCGCCCACTGACTTGTAATGTACGCGTACTGGACAGGGAGAGAGGCGCGAGGTGTAGTCGGGCACGCACCACTCGAGAATCGTGAACGGTGAACTGGAGATTGGTGTTGCTGCTTTTTGGCAGGTTGGTCCCTTTGTGGCTACTGTCTTTACTGATATAGTAATTTCGGAATGCTGTGTCGATTTCAGCAACATTATTATCGCAAACTGTGTGGCATTGGCAAGTATAAGATTGAGCCGTGGCGTATTCTTAATAGAAAAGGTTGCTGGAATAGAAAACACTAGTTTTTCATGTTTACGAAGTGGTGTTGTGCAAAACGATTTACTATAGCGGTGATGTATAGTGACGATGTAAGATGGCTTTGATTTAAGTGTGATTTGTGGTGTGACTGTGATATGGCTGGGTGTAATGTGGAGTATCCGAGTATGGTTTGGCTTGTTTAAACCGTGTCGTAGCGCGGTGGTTGTGTGATGATGTGTCAGGTGTGTCAAAGCAAAAGCTAGAACACAAGCAAATAAGATGAAGAAAAAAAAAAAACTGATGTGATTTATATATTTTTTTCAGATCTTTATGGATTCTCCTTTTTTTACTTCATGTACATATATGGACCTTATTTATCAATAGGATATAAAACAAAATTTTATGTAAAATATTAAAAAAAAATACTTTGGGTGGGTCTTTTTTTTTTTTTTTATGCCAACCCTGCTTACAGATAAGTAGCATAATATGACACGGGAAGACAGTAGGAAAAGAAGGACACGAAGATAAAGAAAGGAAAGGAAAAGAATATGAAAAAGAAGATGGAGAGTGGGAAATGAGAAAATGACGGAAAAGTGGGGAATAAGTGGAGAAAATAGATTCATAGATCGATAAAGAAAATAAAGAAGACAAAAGGACGAAGGAAAGAGAAAAAGGTGAGCGAGCATATACAACGAGGTGTGTAATGCCAGTGTGATTTACCTTCGCATGGAAGAGTGTGTGCGTGCGCGATGGGTTGGAAAGGAGAAGTAACAGTGAAGGATAGGACCAGAGCGAGGAAAAAGGAGAACAGAAGGGAAACGAGATAATGAGATAAAGAGATAATGCAAGTAACAAGGAAAATGGTAGCTCAAAAAAAGGAGAAAGGAGAAGAGTGAACATGGAGAACTAGGTCAAGGAGGAGGAGGAGCAAAAGAAAAGACATGAGGGAAAAAAAATACGATGATCATCATTATAAAAGGAAGGCAAAGAGTGGGAAAAAGCGCAGCAATGGCCACCTAGGATAGTATTGAGGAGTCAGGGAGCACCAAGCGAAAGAGGACAGGACGCCGGTGTGGTGTCATCTGAAATCCACGTATCCTAATACACCCCATCCGATCTGCGCATGCGCGGGCTTTGTTTACACACAGAGGGTGGATGAATTTCGACACGGTACCGTGTCTTTTGTCGACTGCCTATTGTGATACGTCCCACTTAACTTTGTATTATTATTTATTTTTAAAACTAAATGATGACGAATGGTTTGAATATGAAAATTGCTTGAAATATGAAAGTTTCTTTCTGCACCCCTTGTATGTCAGTAAATGTGATAAATGAGGTAACCTGCACCCCTTGTATGTCAGTAAATGTGATAAATGAAGTAGCCTACATCACTTGCATGTCGGTAAATGTGATAAATGAAATAATCTGCACCCCTTGTATGTCGGTAAATGTGATAAATGAGGTAACCTGCACCCCTTGTATGTCAATAAATGTGGTAAATGAAATAACCTGCACCTCCTGTATGTCGGTTAATGTGATAAATATGATAACATACACTCTTCTGACTGATGATCATGTTTCTCGGATTCTTTCCATTTAATAGTAGGCTATCTGAATTATGGGATCCATGTCATCCTTGAATTTGGCCATTTTTCCATAAAAGCTGCCATGCTGTCTTACCGCCATCTTGCCTGGACAAACTACGATATCAACACTCAGTTTGTAAACATCGGGTTCCCCGCATGCGCAGATCAGGATGGAAAGTCTTAGGATACTTGGATGATAGATGACACCACACGGGAAAGATTCACTGGGTGTTACGTGAGGGGCAGTTTTTCATTCTCCCCGCCTGCTGGCATGAGACAGTCGCATTGCATTGTCGTCTTCCTCCTCCTCCTCCTCCACTGGCAGCAGTCGATATGCTGCTTCCAAATTTGCGGTCCCTCGCTCTTCCGTTTGTTATTTTCACGATTGTTCTGTGTGCGTGTATGTGTGTGTGTGTGTGTGTGTGTGTGTGTGTTTTTTTGTGTGTGTGTGTGTGTCAGAGCTGGGCGTTGTGGCACCGAGTTGCGACTTTGCGACTTTGCCGCACTATGAATTTCGAAGTCGCAAAGTCAAAAGTCGCAAACGTTTTGAAAAAGTCGGACTAAGCAAAGTCGCACCGCCAATTTGGCGCGACTTTGAACAGGAAAAAAGACGCCTTTTTTTTTTAAAGAAATTGCCGTGGCTGTTTTAAGCCAGTTTAAAATTGGTTTTGCCCGATTTTAAAAAAAATGTCAAACTTTAGTTGGTTACAGCTAACTGTATTTTTATCTGATTTTTAACTTTTCTTTTACGATAAATTAAATTCTTCACATTATAATATGAGACTGACGTTACATGAAACTACCTAAACGTACCAAAAAAAAGTTTTAGTAAAATTACATACACTTTTCAGGCGGAACCAAGTTTTAAACTTGTCTTGTCAGTTAAAAACGTTCGAGAACGTATTATGCCTTGTGGCGTTCAACGTGCGAATTAAATATAATTTTCTCGTATTTTAATATGTGCTTATACTTTTCTTGTGGCTAAGACGAAAAATTGCTGTGAAGTGTAAGAAGTAATTAAACTCGAACAGTATTCTACCTTTAACATGCTTAAAATTAAACAATATAAGTAAAAATTGGACCATCGTACGTAGACTAGGCCTTGGTTCTAAATTTAAAGATCATACTGATATAGCCTATTAAGCTCACATGGTTTTATCTTTCTTTAAATCCATTCGGCCACCCTATGAGTTTAGAAAATCTCGATTGTTTTGTTTAGTTTAGGGGGAAAACTATTTTTTCGGTTGGAAGATATCATTTTTTTTTTAAATCTCAATCTGAATCTGTCAGCCCTCGGCGGAGGTGCTGCGCCTTGTTGCCAGGTGCAAGAGCGCCTTGGTGGCTTTTAATCTTTAAATGTCTACCACCCTACGCGCTGGGAATTTAAACATACATTGTCACTTTTCTTTGTTTATCTTCTTCTGCATCCTTTTTTTCCGATTTTTTTCCGTGATTACATGTACTTTTTCAAGAGGAGGGTATCAGGACACCTCTCCTCCCGAAACTGACCTATCTTTCGGCCACCTCTTTCTTTTTAGGAGCAGTGAGTAGCGGGCTTTTTTTTATTAATGTTTGCTTTTTGTGTGCCCTTGAACTGTCTCCTTTGCTGTAAAAAAAAAAAAAAAAAAAAAAATTATGGTACTGTACGATAGTTTCCACATCCCCACAAGAGCCAAGACACACTGCGCTGATTTTCTAGAGAGGGAGGACGCACGCGCGCTGCCGCCCCTCACACGTGCTGTTTCTCGTTTTCTCCTTTATTACTGCTTTTCGGTGCATTTTTCTTATATCAGACACTATGGGCAAACGCAAAAGAAAGACAGTAGCTTGGAGTGAGGCTGCTAAGAAGCGGATGAAAGCCTACTGGGATAAAGTGAAGAGTGAGTGAGTGAGTGAGTGGCAACACCGAGCCCACTCGTCTCCCCCGCCAAGCTGACCGCCGCCGCATACCGAGATAAACTTTTATCAGGGAAACCGAGTGGTGGAGATGTCAGTGATGATAATGCCCTTGTGGTTATTTACTGAAAATTCTTGTAAAGTTTTTGTTCTTTTACAGATTGGAAAAACCGAGACATAGACATGGATAAGTTTGTGACAAGGAGAGGGGATAGGAGCATGAGTTTTCTGGCGACAGTGCAGCCACTGGGTGGACTTATTCATTAAGTACAATACCCACCTCCCCAGTTCTGCAGCTGTGGAGAGGCTATTCAGCACGGCCGGGAACGTCCTCAGGGCCAAGCGGTCCTCCCTGGATGAGGTCAACTTTGAGGTGCTTGTGTTCCTCAAAGGGAACATTGACCTCCTGGAGGAGAAGATGGGCCAGGAGGACATGGAGGAGGAGGAGGATGACCTGTAGATATTAGTTTAGGCTGTGTTTTAACAAAAAAAAAAAGTTTTTTCTGCCTTATACAAGCATGTTTCTGTTTTCGCGCTAAAGTTTACTTTGTAATTTAGCGGAGTCGCACCGGGAAAAAAAAAGTCGCAGTCGCAAAGTCGCAAGTCGCACTGGGGGGGCCAAAAATAGAGTCGCAAAGTCGCAGTCGCACCAAATCCGGCGGCAAAGTCGCAAAGTCAAAGTCGCACCTGAAAAAAATAAAGTCGCGCCCAGCTCTGGTGTGTGTGTGTGTGTGTGTGTGTGTGTGTGTGTGTGTTCGCATGTGCATGGTTGGGTGAGAGGTTGAGGATACGTGAGTGTGAATAAATGAGAGAGAGAGAGAGAGAGAGAGAGAGAGAGAGAGAGAGAGAGACTGTTTTCAATGAAATTCCTACAACAGTATACTGAAAGAGAAATTATATCTTTTGAAGTTTTAATGCTAAGATGGACAAATAGAAATAATAATAAAAATAATAATAATAATAATAATAATAATAATAATAATAATAATAATAATAGTAACATTGGTAATAAAGAGTGATGACAATAGAATATTAGTAATAATAACATTAATAATAATAATGATAATAATATTAATAATAATAATAATAATAATAATAATAATAATAATAATAATAATAATAATAGGTTTAGTAATAATAATAATAATAATAATAATAATAATAATAATAATAATAATAATAATAATAAAAATAATAATTATGATAATGCTAATGATGGTAGTAATAATAATAATAATAATAATAATAATAATAATAATTATGATAATGATGGTAGTAATAATAATAATTTGGATAATAATAATAGCAATAATGGAAATAGCAATACTATCAAATGCAGCAGGAGCAGCAGAAGCTACAACAACGATGACAACAACACTAAAGTAATCAATACATAAAACAATTATTGGAAAAAAATAACAAGCCCTCGGGGGAATCAAGGTACGCGGAAAAATTATATTAATTCACAAAAAGAAGTATGCCACGTAAAACTCAAAGCGACTCAACAGTGAGAGCTCGGGAAACATTCTTCTCCCTGCTCTGCAAACATGCTTCTTCCTTCTCTGTTTACATTCCTCTTCTTGGTCTGTCAACTTTCTTCTTCGTTCTCTGTCAACATTTATATTCATTTTCTGCTAACATTCTCTTTTCTGTAAACACTGTTCTTTGCTAACTTATTGTTCCATTTTTGTAACTTTTTCTCTGCGAACATTCTTATTCCTTTCCTGCAAACACCCTTCCCCCTCCCCTGTACACACGCCCCGTGCTGGCTAAAAGTTCCCTTTCCCCTGTACACACGCCCCGTGCTGGCTCCAAGTTCCCCTTCCCCTGTACACACGCCCCGTGCTGGCTCCAAGTTCCCTTTCCCCTGTACACACGCCTCGTGCTGGCTCCAAGTTCCCTTTCCCCTGTACACACGCCCCGTGCTGGCTCCAAGATCCCCTTCCCCTGTACACACGCCCCGTGCTGGCTCCAAGTTCCCTTTCCCCTGTACACACGCCTCGTGCTGGCTCCAAGTTCCCTTTCCCCTGTACACACGCCCCGTGCTGGCTCCAAGATCCCCTTCCCCTGTACACACGCCCCGTGCTGGCTCCAAGTTCTCCCTCCCTGTACACGCCCGTGCTGGCTCCAAGATCCCCTTCCCTGTACACGCCCGTGCTGGCTCCAAGATCCCCTTCCCCTGTACACACGCCCCGTGCTGGCTCCAAGATCCCCTTCCCCTGTACACACGCCCCGTGCTGGCTCCAAGATCCCCTTCCCCTGTACACACGCCCCGTGCTGGCTCCAAGATCCCCTTCCCCTGTACACACGCCCCGTGCTGGCTCCAAGTTCCCTTTCCCCTGTACACACGCCCCGTGCTGGCTCCAAGTTCCCCCTCCCCTGTACACACGCCCCGTGCCGGCGCCGAGTTCCCCCTCCTCTGTACACACGCCCCGTGCCGGCGCCGAGTTCCCCCTCCCCTGTACACACGCCCCGTGCTGACTCCAAATTCCCCCTCCCCTGTGCACACACCCCGTGCCGGCGCCGAGTTCCCCTCCCTGTACACACGCCCGTGCCGGCGCCGAGTTCCCCTCCTCTGTACACGTCTCGTGCCGGCGAGTTCCCCCTCCCTGTACAGACGCCCGCGCCGGCGCCGAGTTCCCCTCCCTGTACACACGCCCCGTGCCGGCGCCGAGTTCCCCCTCCTCTGTACACACGTCTCGTGCCGGCGCCGAGTTCCCCCTCCCCTGTACAGACGCCCCGCGCCGGCGCCGAGTTCCCCCTCCTCTGTACACACGCCCCGTGCCGGCGCCGAGTTCCCCCTCCTCTCTACACACGCCCCGTGCCGGCGCCGAGTTCTCCCTCCTCTGTACACACGCCCCGTGCCGGCGCCGAGTTCTCCCTCCTCTGTACACACGCCCCGTGCCGGCACCGAGTTCCCCCTCCTCTGTACACACGCCCCGTGCCGGCCCCGAGTTCTCCGTCCTCTGTACACACGCCCCGTGCCGGCGCCGAGTTCTCCCTCCTCTGTACACACGCCCCGTGCCGGCGCCGAGTTCTCCCTCCTCTGTACACACGCCCCGTGCCGGCCCCGAGTTCTCCGTCCTCTGTACACACGCCCCGTGCCGGCCCCGAGTTCTCCGTCCTCTGTACACACGCCCCGTGCCGGCCCCGAGTTCTCCGTCCTCTGTACACACGCCCCGTGCCGGCGCCGAGTTCTCCCTCCTCTGTACACACGCCCCGTGCCGGCCCCAGTTCTCCGTCCTCTGTACACGCCCGTGCCGGCGCCGAGTTCTCCCTCCTCTGTACACACGCCCCGTGCCGGCGCCGAGTTCTCCGTCCTCTGTACACACGCCCCGTGCCGGCGCCGAGTTCTCCGTCCTCTGTACACACGCCCCGTGCCGGCGCCGAGTTCTCCCTCCTCTGTACACACGCCCCGTGCCGGCGCCGAGTTCTCCGTCCTCTGTACACACGCCCCGTGCCGGCGCCGAGTTCTCCCTCCTCTGTACACACGCCCCGTGCCTGCCCCAGTTCTCCGTCCTCTGTACACGCCCGTGCCGGCGCCGAGTTCTCCTCCTCTGTACACACGCCCGTGCCGGCGCCGAGTTCTCCTCCCTGTACACACGCCCCGTGCCGGCGCCGAGTTCTCCCTCCCCTGTACACACGTCCCGTGCCGGCGCCGAGTTCCCCCTCCACTGAACACACG
The DNA here is from genome assembly GCF_024679095.1 of Eriocheir sinensis. NCBI lineage: Eukaryota > Metazoa > Arthropoda > Malacostraca > Decapoda > Varunidae > Eriocheir > Eriocheir sinensis. The sequence continues at coordinate 667,687 of NW_026112087.1, forward strand.
CCCCGGACCGGAGCCGAGTTCTCCCTCCTCTGTACACACGCCCCGTGCCGGCGCCGAGTTCCCCCTCCTCTGTACACACGCCCCGTGTCGGCGCCGAGTTCCCCCTCCCGTGTACACACGCCCCGTGCCGGCGCCGAGTTCCCCCTCCCCTGTACACACGCCCCGTGCCTGCGCCGAGTTTCCCCTCCTCTGTACACACGCCCCGTGCCTGCGCCGAGTTCCCCCTCCCCTGTACACACGCCCCGTGCCTGCGCCGAGTTTCCCCTCCTCTCTATACACGCCCAGTGCCAGACCCGAGTTCCCCCTCCCCTGTACACACGTCCCGTACCGGAGCCGAGTTATCCCTCCCCTGTGCAGTAGACAATCCTTTCCCCTTCCCCTGTACAGACGGCCCTTACCGGAGCTCTCGACAATCTCCTTCACATTGGCCTGTAAGTCAAGTTTTAAAATTTTGTCTTCGTGACAGGGGACCTCCATGATAGGGTCAGACCTATCTGGATGAATATTGCAGCGCACGCAACCACCCCGAGCTGTATCCAATACCAAGATCAGTAGAGTAATCCAATCAGACAGGGACGCTAGAGTTTTCCAGGATGAGCTTGACAGACTATATGATTGGGCGGGGAAGTGGCAGATCGAATTCAATGTCGGGAAGTGTAGCATTCTGAGTGTAGGTAGGAATAACCCCTCACACAATTACTCTTTAAATGGCACTCCTCTAAGCAGGTCTGGGCGTGAGAGAGACTTAGGAGTCCTAGTGAGCGCTGACCTCCGTCCTAGGGCTCAATGCATTCAGGCTAAAAATCGGGCAAACAGAGTACTTGGTTTCATCTCAAGGAGCGTAAGCAATAGGAGCGCTGAAGTCATCCTCAAACTTTACTTAGCACTAGTTAGACCTCATCTCGATTATGCAGCTCAGTTCTGGTCTCCTTACTATAGAATGGATATCAAGATATTAGGATCTGTACAGAGGAGGATGACAAAGATGATTCAGGGGGTGAGAAACTTGCCTTATGAAGACAGGCTGAAGCAGTTAAATCTACACTCTCTAGAAAGGCGCAGGTTGCGAGGAGACTTGATCGAAGTCATTAAATGGATAAAGGGCATTAATAAAGGGGATGCCAATAAGATTTTGATAGTAAAAGAGCCAGTTAGGACAATGGTTTTAAGTTAGACAAATTCAGATTTAACAAAGACATAGGCAAGAATTGGTACACCAATAGAGTGGTGGACGAATGGAACAGGCTTGGGAGCCATGTTGTGGATGCCAATACCGTAGATACATTCAAGAAGAGGTTAGATAAAGCCATGGATGGTGAGGTAAAGTGGGGTTGAGTGTACAGGAGCTGCCTTGTATAGGCCAACCGGCCTCTTACAGACTCCTTACGTTCTTATGTTCTTATGTTCCCTCTTTCTGATTAAGCCTTCTCTCTATTGGACATACCAAACTCTGAGGACGGGTTGGTGTGCCCTTAACCTCCCACATGTTTGCCGTTTGTGTGGCGTCCCTGTAAGGCCGGAGACCGGAGTCCTGGAGGTTGAGTGATGCCGTACTCTTGTACTGTGGCTAGCAACACACCTTTTTGGTCCCTTATTCTGGCCAAGACAGGCGGCCTCTCCTGGTTTGGAGAGGTCATTCGGCTTGTCTATTTGACCATTAGCCAAGCAGACACCTCTGTGTTAGGTAGTGGCAGCGTATACTCTCCTGCTACCTCTGAGGCTATTGGGCTTCTAGGCCCAACAATCAGTCTCTCCTTGTAGGGCTCCGTAGTGGGTGGGGGCGCAGGAGAGAGCACCTCCCGTGAAAAATATGTGGCATAGAGATTTTTGAGAGGTCTGGTAGGGAGAAGGAGAACTTCCCTGCCCAGAACACACCCACCCCCTTCTCTTGGGGACCGCCAGGGTGGTGCAGATGAGACACTAGCTCGGCGAGCCAGGTCCGGAGTTATTTTCCGTTGGGCTCTCCGTATGGGTGCCTGGAACGTCCTTACCCTCTCAGATGATCAAGGACTACTTTATCTGTCAGCTGAGCTCAGGAGGCTAAGCGTGAACATAGTGAGGATCTCTGAAAGAAAGAGACCTGGCAATGGAAAGATCAATAGTGAGGGTTACACCTACTACTGGTCAGGCCGGAGCGGTGGTGCTCTTTGCAAAGGAGTAACTATAGCCATTTCTAGACAACTGTAGTCCTTTGTCATTGGGGTTACTTCGGTTGATAAGCGTATGATGCTGTTGAGGTTGAAGCACACAATGGGCTTCATATCTCTTATTGTAGTCTACGCCCCTACCGAGATGTGCGGACTTCAGGATAAAGATATGTTCTACGCCATGCTTGACTCTATATAGGCCAGTCATTCTACGTCATTTTTGGGTCGAACCCACCACAAATTGCAATAGTAATGAAACATGCATTTTTCAATGTCAAATTTAGTGGAGAATGACATACTAAAAATCAAGGAAAATCGAAGCATTGGAACATTTCCAAATTTTGCAATCATTAAGAGAAGGTTTGAAGAAAAAAAATCTGCATAAAATTTTCAGTGTATATTCTAGAGTCTAGACAAACAACTGTATACATGTTACATTACGACACCGGCATTCACCTTAGCTAAATTAAGATGACCATGACCAAGGATCAAGAGTTGAATGAACTGAGAGTCAAGTCTAATCATGTTGCCAAGACATCTCCATGTACCAGACCACACTGACAAATGTTTATTCATCTTCAGGACCAGCAAGAGCGCATTCTTCTTCTGGATCACTTTCTGGTTCTGGCAAGGTCACATTAGAACAGTGAAGTCCTTTGCATTCACTGCAGGCGGAAGAGCATTCCAGGTTGTACTTGCGACAGCTGCATCGTCGGGTGCTGCAGTCTGTATTGCAGCCACAGTGGATGGCATCTAGCAGGTAATCTGGAGCAGGCTTCATCTCGGTCATAACGGGAACCATTCTCTCGTCACGGATAGCCCATCCCCAACCATTGGCATCCATGCCAACTCCTTGCCACTGCTGAACCTGAACATACACCCGTAGGCAATGTTGCTTTGCAGATGCTGATGTAGGGGGCAGGGTACGAGGCTCAACTCTGACAGTGCTTGTTGAAACCTTCTGGCAGAAGCGCTGAAGCCTTAGTATGTCCAGTGTTTCCCCGGGCTGGCCATTGTACAAGCAAACCACGGCATTCTCTCCAGCTGTCATGACATCCTCTTTCGACGCTCCAGGAGTGTTGAACGTTGCCAAAAGCCCAGAGAAATACGCACTGGAGTTCAGCTTCTTCAAAGCTGCTGATTTGCCAATGGAGTACAGTCTTGACGTGGTATCACAACCCAGGAGTCCATGTGCCACAAGGAGCTTGTCACACACATGGCGTCCAAGTGTCTTTTGCACTTGCTCGATATTCCAACATCTTGCTTGCCTCCTTGACGTCAGCTTAGGCTCAGGTCGGAAGAACAGGTTGTGTGATGTGGGCCCTGCACGACTACATAGGAGAACAAGAAGATCGGTGTCATCGCCAACTACCACGGTGTCCTTGGTGTTTGCACATGCAATGGCTGTCTCCACTATGAGGACATCTGCATCTGCCCTGGCATGAAGAACATCGTTGTGCTGCCGTTGAAGGTCATCACTCAGTAGATTGATGAAGCTTTGTTTATTTGTTTGGTTGGCAAGGAAGTCATCTTTCTTCATAGTACATACCATGTCCTTTGTGAAGTTGACAAGGGGACTGCTGTGAGATCGAACGCGCCTGCTGTGCGCTACATCTTTGGTGGAGGGTGCGCTCACATATCCATCAAACACTATGACAGCTTTACCATACCTGTCTCCAACATATCGTATGTAGTGACTGGAGATTCCTTCATAGGTCTCGCCAAAATTCCAAGGAATTCTGTGTAGCAATGCCCCACCATCCAGAACATATTGCACATTCTGTGGCAGCACTGTGTTGCGAACGGCAAGGGGGAGTTGTTTCCAAATTGCCTCTGCTAGCTCTGGCTTGTCGGCCTCAAGCAGGATATCAATGGTCTGAAACAGTGCTGGTGGGTAACTGCATAGTTCGTACTTGAAGACATCAGTGAGGTCATCACAGCGTGATCCTGCCGTACTCAGACGTTGGAACAACAGTTGTGGATCTATCAGAACAGATTCTTTGCCATTTTCACTGATGAACGTGTGTCTAAAGTCACAACCTGATTTTTTTCTTGAACGTGTGATCAAGAACCTTTTGCCAACCATTCCATCTAAGATCTTCCTGCCCACTGACGCTGCTTGGTCAGCATTGACCGAATCTCCAGCTGTGATGCCAGTGTCAATGCTTTGCAGAGTTGGATCGTTTCAAAGGGATCCTTTGATGACAGGTAGCCAATGAGTTTGTGCGTGTCATCTGTGTCCCGTGCTTGTCGAGCTGCTCTTTGTTCTTTGTGCTGGTCACTGGTCCCATACGGCACTGATGTGTAGTCTTGCAAGGCCATGTTGACCTCTGCACATATGGGGGTGGACAGCAGCCACGTGATCCTTTGCGACTCGCTCATGCCATGGCCCCTTGTCAGTCCCCTGTGGTTTTCACACTTCTCATGAGCACTTGCTCGATCAGAAGATCTGTGGACAAGCCGGCCCAGTACCAATCTGAGCGCCGCACTACGTGATATCCATTCTGGAACTGGTGGTGGACCTCGGGGTGCTGAATAGACAGTTGTGCCAGTCGCTGCAGGTAGACGTAAATAGATTTGGTGTAGAGATTGTGGCCTGCAGCTGCCAGGTAGGGCAACATGTCGTGCAAAGCGTGCACGTGCAGACGCCAGTCACCAGTGCGTTCCGACCTCAGGAATGTCCTCAATATGTCAATCATGTCCATGTATTGCAGCCATAGCTGTGCAGTACGTAGATCCTTCATCGATTGTCGGGCAACATTCATGATGTCACGAACAGAGTCCAGAACCGGGGCTGAAAGGATATCTTCAGTAGAACACTCACCCTTCATCAATGAATCATACAGGTCTCGCAGCTCACACAGGTCAATTGGTCCAGCTCCCACACTTTGCGACCCTGACTCGGTATCATGTGGATCTATGGCTGCCTGTGCATCATCTATGCTTTGCATTATCTCGTCTTCACTTGGTTCGTCATCTTCTACAATACCCTGAGGACCATCATTCTTAGCCTGCGAACAAGTAGGCACTAGCGTACCAAGTATCCTTTCTGCGAGGAGAGTGTTCAGTGCTGCATCAACCAAGAGATGCCCACGGATAGCTCGGTCATATGCCTTGCCAGACAGCATGTGCATTACAGTGTTCTCGGCATACACCAGTTCCAGAACAGAGCGCAGTCCAGATCCTGACATGATATTTCCAATACTCCCCAAGAAGCTCATCAACGTGTGGAAGCCCCCCATGCGCAGTACAATCTTACGCAAGTCACTGCCGTTAATTATCTCAATTTATTTATTTAATAATAAAAATGTTTGACATCTTTTGAGAAATGTGAAAGAAATAACAAAAGCACTGTTATAACAAAAAATGTTATGCCATTTCTATTAGCGTATTTTCGTGCATAACTTTCAAAAAGTGGTTGCTCGAAATGAATGTGTTCCAATGCCTCGAATTTCCTTGACTTTTACTATGTTATTACATGGGTCAAAAGAAGCAAAAATGCCAAGTTTCATTACTATTGCAATTTGTGGTGGGTATATCCATAAAATGACTGGCCTATATAGTCGGCCAGTGCCCCCCACGCGATGCACCCATTGTCTTGGGCAATTTCAATGCAGTTACTGGCAAAAAGAGAGCCATGCGTTGGTCCCCATGGCTCTGGTACCAGAAACGTCAACAGTTTACTCCTTTTGAGCTTTGCAAAGGTACCTGGGGGGCTGTGCCACATTTCCTACGCCACATTTCCTACAGGACACATCTCCTACAAATTTAGCCCTTTTTAAAGTAGTGACATATTTCCTACAGAGATGCAGCATAACTCCTACAGTTATACTGTCATATCTCCTACAAATATTATATATTAATTAAAATGGCACTTTTTATTTTTCACTAAAACATACTTTTTAAATGAAAACTACAAGCCTGTCATGAATTGCAGTGCGACAAGTGGGACATGTTGCAGGGTTGTTATTATCTATTATATACAAATATTATATGTTAATTAAAATGGCACTTTTTATTTTTCACTAAAACTTATGGAACTTTTTATTTTTCACTAAAACATACTTTTTAAATGAAAACTTCAAGCCTGTCATGAATTGCAGTACGACAAGTGGGACATGTTGCAGGGTTGTTATTATCTGCTGCGGATACAAGGATATTTGTGCAATTTGCACAGGAAGAAGCGTGTCGGCAGGGCAGAAGAACAACTGTCCTTTCCCTTCGCCTTAGGCAGATGCTGCATCGAAGTTCGGGAGGAACATCTTGTGTACCAGCTGCGTTGTTGTCAGGGCCCTGATGCTCATCCCCACTCTCACCACCACATTTTACAACTGTTTTTACCTCCGACAATACGGCTCTTCCTCCACAACTGGGGTGTTGAATGCAACTCAGGTACAGTTTGTTTTTCCTTACCACATTTCGGAGGTACCGGAATCCAGAGTTGTCTGTGTAAACCACTGCATTGAAGCGGATGTTCCCCTCAATACTAGCCATGCTTGGTCCAGGAGCTGTGGAGTACAAAATATGCCGTCTGTCCCGTCGAATGGAGAAACAAATACTGCTGGGTCGAGACTAAACTCGACTCATGTCTGAATGTGAACGATACTGCGCAGAACGGACGTATAACAAGCTAAGTACTTGTTGACTGGTCAAGGTCGTCAGGAGTGTATTGAGTACAGAGGCGCCCCACTAGGGGGGTGCGCCTACACAGTGTAGGAAATGTGACAGAACAGATTATTGTGTGTAGGAGATATGCTGTATCTCTGTAGGAAATATATCACTACTCGAAAAATGCTAAATTTGCAGGAGATGTGCCCTGTAGGGAACTAATTTTTTGTGTAGGAAATAAGCCGGAGACTTGTTTTTGTGTAGGAAATATGACTACCTATGTGTAGGATATGTGGCAGTACTACAATTATTGTAGGTGTGTAGGAGAAGGGACTACGCCCCGTTCCTGGTACCAGAGACGCGTGCCTCGCCGCAGGACTTAGTATAGCAATTCTGGCGGAGTGGCAAAGGATATCGATCACATCCTTGTTAGTTCTCGTTGAAGGATCCTCCAGAACTGTTGGGTTTTCTGAAGTGCTGAGTTCTTTATGACCGACCACAGACTTGTTGCAGAACTGAGGATGCGCATCAAGTCCCCCCAAAAAATTCATGATGCAACCCCCCCAGGGTTCCATATTGAAAATATGAGGGACCAGGCGTGTACTCAGGAGTATGCAGTGGATGTCTCAAATCGGTTTGGAGTGTTTGGTACTTTGGAGGACCGTTAGGAGTTGTGGGATACCTTTAATTAAACATGAAACTCTTAAAGCTGCCGAGGAGTGCATTAGAGAGCGTCCAAAGTCTAGGAGTGGCGTTTCCTCGAGGGAGGCACTGGATAATATAGAGGAGAGTCGTGCTGCCAGACTGGCTAGGGACTCGGAGCGATACAGGACTCGGAGCGATACAGGACTCGGTTACGAAGGACTAGAACCTTTCTGAGGAGGGATAAGGAAAGGTACGTCAGAGATATCGCTGAGGATGTCGAGGGTTGTGTAAATGCAAACGACCTTAGACCTACCTTTCGAGCTTTCAAGAAGCTCCGCTCCTAATCCACATCTCAAATGAGTACTGTCAGAACGGCTGATGGGCAGATAGTATCAGATGCGGATGGGCACCGGGCTCGTTGGAGCGAGTACTTTGGGCAATCGTACACGGCAGGGCCCCCAACCGGACAGCTCCCTCTGACTGGGTTGCAGATGGCGGTTGCTGATCCACCAACAGACGAAACTCTACCCTCTCTTGCGGAAGGGAGAGAGCATGTGAGGAAGTTGAAGTGTCGAAAGGCAGCTGGATTCTGTAATATCATCGCAGAGATGTTGAAAACTGGGTGTGAAGCCATGATCAGTGGGTTGCATGGGTGCTGTCTGCTGTGTGGCAGTCCAGTGCCACTCCTCTTAATAGGAAAAGGGGGTTGGTTGTTCTTATCTGGAAAGACAATGGGGACCGACAAGACTGCAACAGTTACCGTGGTATTACACTGCTCAGCGTGCCTGGCAAGGTGCCTGCTTATCTACTGCTGATGTGAATTTGATCTCATGTGCTAAAGTTTCAGAGACCTGAGCAATGCGGTTTCATGCCAGACAAGTCATCAGATGACCGGGTTCTAGCACTTCGCGTCCTTTTGGAACGTCGACGTGAGTTTCGACAGGAGTTGCTCTCAGCTTATGTCGATCTGAAGAAGGCTTTTGAGTCAGAGTATCGTGCAGCACCCAAGGATATTCTGCGGATCCGTGGGATTCCTGCAAGGATTATTGAACTGATGACTGACCTTTACTCTGGGACTGTGAGTGCTGTGAAGTTTGAGGGAGGCGTTTATGTCTTCTTCCCTGTTTATGCAGGAGTGAGGCAGGGGTGCATCATTGCTCCATCACTTTTCAACACTTGCATGGACTGAGTGTTAGGCAAAGTAACTGATCAAATTCGTTGCGGTTCATCTGTTTGCGATATCAAGGTCACTGATCTTGTTTTTGTTGATGATGCTGTACTTCTCGCAGAATCGTTGGAGGTCCTGATTATGGCTTTCGAAGTGCTGCATGAGGAGGCGAAGCCTCCGAGACTGAAAGTCTCCTTGGCCGAAACCAAGGTGCAGTCGTTTAGAGGCTTGCTGGATGACACACTTCAGTCTGTCCATGCATGCGGTGAGGATGTTAAAGTCACCGAAACCTTCACATACCTCGGTAACGTAGTGCATAACAATGGTGGGTATCACTAAAAAGTCACTCGACGGATTGGCTTGTGTTATGGACTCGCTCAATACGAATATATGGCGTTGTTGATATATATGCATGTATGGCTGTGAGACATGGACGCTGAATAGTCACTTGGGAGGTCGTGCTGATGCCTTTGGTACGAAGTGCCTTCGACGGATCGTGGGGTATCATTGGAATGACTTCGTGTCGAACCAGCGACTACTTGAACCTGAATCGAGGCCTGTTACCAGCTTAGTTCGTGTACGCTAACTCCGGCTATATGGACACGTGGCGCGCCTCCCGGACGTCGTTTCTGCTTACAGGGTTGTTTCTGTATGAGGCAACCCTGAGAGGAGGAGACCAAGGGGACGCTCAAAATACTCATGGGTGGGGCAAGTCAGCCGATGTTGTTGGGACTTGGGCTGGTTAGGGCAGCTGCGTGGGAGCTTGCTCGGAAGGACCGCCGGTAGTATGGACGGCTAGTGAATGAAGCGACGCACCACCGAGCATATGCTCCCCATTAGTTATTTAGTGACGTTAATGGACGAAGCTCTGAGGGATTACATACACGGACGGTTGTCAGCACTTTCTGAACCTGCTTGCTGTGTGTGTGTGTGTGTGTGTGTGTGTGTGTGTGTGTGTGTGTGTGTGTGTGTGTGTGTGTTTGCTTGTGTGTGTGTGTGTGTGTGTGTGTGTGTGTGTGTGTGTGTGTGTGTGTGTGTGTGTGTGTGTGTGTGTGTGTGTGTGTGTGTGTGTGTTTGTTTGTTTGTTTGTTTGTTTGTTTGTTTGTGTGTGAGTGTGTGTGTAAATGTGTGTGTAAGTGTGTGTGTGTGTGTGTTTGTTTTTTTACAACAAAGGAGACAGCTCAAGGGCACAATAAAAAAATAAACAATAATATAAAAAAGCCCGCTACTCGCTACTCACAAAAATAATCCAGAGGTGGCAGAAAGAGAGGTCAATTTCGGGAGGAGAGGTGTCCAGATACCCTTCTCTTGAAAGACTTCAAGTCGTAGGCAGGAGGAAATACAGAAGAAGGAAGATTGTTCCAGAGTGTACCAGCGTGAGGGATGAAAGAGTGAAGATGCTGGATAACTCTTGCATAAGGGGTTTGGAGAGTATAGGGATGAGCATGAGTAGAAAGTCGCGTGCAGCGGGGCCGCGGGAAGGTAGGAAGCATGCAGTTAACAAGTTCAGAAGAGCAGTCAGCATGAAAATATCGATAGAAGATAGACAGGCAACGTGGTGGCGGAATTTATGAGGTAGAAGACTATCAGTAAGAGGAGGAGAATTGATGAGATGAAGAGCCTTAGACTCTACTCTGTCCAAGAGAGCTGTGTGTGTGGAGCCCCCCCACACGTGAGATGCATACTCCATACGAGGGCGGACAAGGCCCCTGTATATGGATAGCAACTGTGCGGGGGAGAAGAACTGGTGGTGATGATACAGAACACCCAACCTCCAGGAAGCTGATTTAGTGAGAGACGAGATGTGAAGTTTCCAGTTAAGATTTTGAGTTAAGGATAGACCGAGGATGTTAAGTGTTGAAGAAGGTGACAGCTGAGTGTTGTCGAAGAATAGGGGATAGGTGTTTGGAAGATTGTGTCGAGTTGATAAGTGGAGAAATTGGGTTTTTGAGGCATTGAAGGACACAAGGTTCCTTTTACCCCACTCGGAAATGATAGTAACGTCTGAGATTAAGCTTTCTGCAGCCTCCAGCCTGGAATCATGTAATTCCTGTTGAGAGGGTCTTCTGTTGAAAAAAGTTGAATAATGCAGAGTGGAGTCATCAGCGTATGAGTGGATAGGACAGTTTGTTATGGAAAGAAGATCATTGATGAATAACAGGAAGAGAGTGGGTGATAGGACAGAGCCCTGTGGAACACCACTATTAATAGGTTTATGAGAAGAACAGTGACCGTCTACCAAAGCAGAGATAGAACGGCCGGAAAGGAAACTGGAGATAAAGGAACAGAGAGAAGGATATAATCCGAAAGAGGGCAGTTTAGAAAGCAAAGACTTGTGCCAGACTCTATCGAAGGCTTTCGATATGTCTAGTGCAACTGAGAAAGTTTCACCGAAACGGCTAAGAGAGGATGACCAAGAATCAGTTAAGAGAGCAAGAAGATCGCCAGTAGAACGCCCCTTGCGGAATCCATACTGGCGATCAGATAGAAGGTTAAAAGTGGAAAGGTGCTTTTGAATCCTCCGGTTGAGGATTGTTTCAAAAGCTTTAGATAGACAGGAAAGTAAAGCTATAGGGCGGTAGTTTGAGGGATTAGAACGGTCACCCTTCTTAGGCACAGGCTGTACGAAGGCATACTTCCAGCAGGAAGGAAAGGTAGATGTTGATAGGCAGAGGCGAAAGAGTTTGACCAGGCAGGGTGTCAGCACGGAAGCACAGTTTTTAAGGACAATAGGAAGCACTCCATCAGGTCCATAAGCCTTCTGAGAGTTGAGTCCAGAGAGGGCATAGAAAACATCATTAGGAAGAATCTTAATAACAGGCATAAAGGAGTCGGAGGGGGATGAGTAAGAGGAATATGCCCAGAATCGTCCAGAGTGGAGTTATTACAGAAAGTTTGAGCGAAGAGTTCAGCCTTAGAGATAGAAGAGACGGCAGTGCTGCCGTCTGGGTTAAGAAGAGGCGGGAAAGAGGAAGTGAAATTGGAGGAGATATTTTTGGCAAAGTGCGAGAAGTCTATGGAAGAATTAGAGAAAGCAAGGTGTTGACATTTGCTATGGATAAAGGAGTTTTTGGTAAGTCGAAGAATAGATTTGGCACGATTCCGGGCGGGAATGTAAAGGTCATGGTTAGCAACATCCAGCTTTGGATTGAAATTGAGGATAGAGATAGTAGGAGGGAATAGAGTAGAGATTGCTGTCCGTAGCCTCAGAAACCTGTGTGTCGCTGAGGAAGAGAAGGTGAGGTTTAGAGGAGGAGAGATGGTGTTCCACAGTATGAAAATTAGAACGAAGACCGTGAATGTTGCAGAAATTGATAAGAAAAAGGTTCGAGGAGTTATCAAGACACCTCGCAGGTCGGCAGCCAGAAGGAGAGTACTTCCTGGGGGAATTTGTGGCTCCCCCCCCAAAGGCGGGGACTCCGAGGCACTGTTGGTGAACGCCATTTTGAATTTTGAATTTTGGGAAAAGGTGTGAGTGTTGTGTGAATGTAGTGTGGTGTGGATACAGAGAGGCTCTGTCTTTAGAGACCATGCTAAACTACTCCCTGGTGTAGATGAGACAATAGGGAAGTGGTTAATGAGGCAATGGGAAGGCCCTATGGAGGGCTTCAGCACCCTGTGTGTGTGTGTGTGTGTGTGTGTGTGTGTGTGTGTGTGTGTGTGTGTAAGTGTGTGTGTGTGTGTAAGTGTGTAAGTGTGTGTGTAAGTGTGTGTGTGTGTTTGTGTGTAAGTGTGTAAGTGTGTGTGTAAGTGTGTAAGTGTGTGTGTAAGTGTGTGTGTGTGTAAGTGTGTAAGTGTGTGTGTAAGTGTGTGTAATTTTTTTTTTTTTTGTGTGTAAGTGTGTGTGTAAATGTGCGTTTGTGTGTGTGTGTGTGTGTGTGTGTTTCTGTGTGTTAGCCTGTTTAAATGTCTGTGTATCTCTCTCAGTGCGTATGTGGGTTTGGAAGACTTTCAGAGGTGTATATTTTTGTTGTCTATACTGTATTAGTTTTTTGCATTTTCTGTGTATTTCTGTTTGTGTCTGTATCGCTAGAATGACTTCGTGCCGAACTAACGACTAGGCGATGAAACTGAATCAAGGCCTGTTACCAGCTTCTTCCGTGAACGGATATATATATATATATATATATATATATATATATATATATATATATATATATATATATATATATATGTATATATATATATATATATATATATATATATAGGTTTCTGAGGCTACTGACAGCAACCTCTACTCTGTTCCCTCCTACTATCTCTATCCTAAATTTATAAGAGATAAACAGCACAGATGTATTTAGTAATAGAATGACAATGAAGTCTTAGCCATATGGTGGAAAATTCATAAGAGTCAAGGTCGTGGGCACGAGAGCAAGTGATGTCGTTGCGCACGCAGGTGCAACATCCAGCTTTGGATTGAAATTTAGGATAGAGATACTAGGAGGGAACAGAGTAGAGGTTGCTGTCAGTAGCCTCCTTTTTGATATTTGCTCTTTTTTTTATTCGTATTCCTCTTTAATTTACTACCTTCTCCACGTCCCTTCAACTCCTTCATTTCTTCTCTTATCTTGTAGGTCCCTGCCGCCAATCTATGTCTTCCTTCTTCCTCTCGTTCTTATTACTTTCTTGTTGTCTTGTCGCCTCCTGATGTCCCTCTCGAACCTCCATCCGCTTCTTATCCTGGCCTTTCATCTTCCTTCCAAACTTTTCCCTCCCTCTCCCCCACTCTTTCTCTTCTGGCTCCCGTCCACTTGTTTCTCCATTTCTTCTCTCTTTCTACCCAATCGTTGTCACTGTTGTTCCCCTATCCTCTTCATTCTACTCCCTTATTCATCCCTCATTTTTTTCCTTTCCTTTTCTATCACTTCTCTATCCAATACTCTACATATTCATTATTCCTCTATTTTCTTCCTTTTTCATCAGCTCTTTCATTTTATCTCCTTCCCTCTCTTATTTTACCTTTTCCCATGTTTATTTTTATCTTCCCTCAATCTTTATTCGTCCCCTCGTCACCCTCTTCGTTTCTATATATCACCCTGCCGCTTCTCCCCTTTCTTCGCAGTCATCACCATTATTCTGCACACAACATTCACGTGCCTTTTTCTTTCTCTTCTTTTTTGGAGAATGTCTAGGTTTTTACTAGCTTATGCTTTTCTTGTTGTCTTTTTTGTTGTCATTATTTTTTCTTTCTCCTCCTCTTCTCTTGTGTTGTATTTTCATCTGCTTTTTTGTCTGCTCGTGTTTCTCTCTGCGTTTTAGTTTTTTTTTTTATATTGCTTTGCTTTCCCCCCCCACACACACACACACACACACACACACACACACACAGGCAAACACAGGTGAGTGTGTGTGTGTGTGTGTGTGTGTGTGTGTGTGTGTGTGTGTGTGTGTGTGCAGGTAAGTAAGTAAATGTTTATTGCCAACAATTAAAAGAAAGTTTCACAAATATAAAATTTTAAATACATTAGCTTCGGTCCATCGAGCCGAAGCTCCATGACGGACATTGTGATTAATATTTTTGAGGGCGTGGGATCTTAAAGAAAGAAATCAATGTTTACACCTAATGATAGGTACTCACGTGGTAACATGGCCCCAAACTAAAGACTTTTAAATAACAATTAGAATAACAGTAGCATTAACAATAGGTAATTACATGAAAAAAATAGTACAATAATATGAAAAATGACAATGATAATGACTAGTAATAATTATAAAAAATGATAATAATCATTACAATAATAATTAGCATAAGAAGATTGGTAATTATTGCAATTAAAAAAATTATAATGATAATAATAATAATAATAACACTAAAAATAATTATAAAGTATTTGATGATGATAATAATAATGATGATGATATCAATAATACTAATAGTAATACTAATACTAATAATAATAATAATGTGTGTGTGTGTGTGTGTGTGTGTGTGTGTGTGTGTGTGTGTGTGTGTGTGTGTGGCAGTGTGTGTGTGTGTGTGTGTAATAATAATAATAATAATATACGGTTATTTGGGATAAGCAGCTCGTGAGCTGAAAATATACATATTATATAGGGAGATCATTCTGTGTGTGTGTGTGTGTGTGTGTGTTTGCGTGTGTGGGTGTGGGTGTGTATGTGTGTGTGTGTGTGTGTGTGTTTCGTCAGGCTTCGAATTTGCGTCCCTTGTGTAGTTCGTCAGCTCAGTAAGCGACGAGGCCTCAGCCATGATTCATGAGTGTTGCGGACGCGTCTGTTGTTCACGGCACTGTGCAGGCTACGCGAGGCCTCAGGTCGGCATGGAGCACAGCGCCGAAATGAAGGAGTATGGCTTTGTGTTTCCTATTATATGTCGTATGTCTCCGCCTCCAAAGGACGATGCTTATTATTATTATTATTATTATTATTATTATTATTATTATTATTATTATTATTATTATTATCATAAAGTGTGCTACACAGTGAACCATGCTTTCTACTCGAAACTCTTGCTTGGTTATAATAACAGCAAGATAAATGTGTCTCGATTTGTAAGTTCACGCTATACTAGTCTAGAATGAATGTAAAAACAGCATGAGTATGACCGTAGCGTTGGTGTTCATGGAAGTATCCAAAAAACGAGACTTGGTCGGCTACAATAGTGGCGAGATGAATAAACCTGCTATAAAAACCCGTTCTACTGTAAAAATACGAGTAAAATACATATGACACCTGCGTGAGTAACGTTACCAAGTCACTGTTCCTTATCATCAAGGACTTGCAACATATGACACGAGCAAGAAAAAAAAACCACGAAAACAAGACAAGTGGAAAATTAAGTCCCAGAACAGCAGAGAAGCAAAAGTCGAGTTTTATCGTGACCCGAAAAATCTTCAGAGAATATATTTAAGAAGTTAGTTGAAATAACTCAAAGTTAAAGCGCTGAAACTGTAAAAATAGAGAAAATGATTAAACGAAAATAAAAGTTAGACAGTTTCAGATAATTGCGGAAAACTGATTTCAGATCGCACAGTTTTCTCTTGTTTGCTAATAATCGTGCGGGCGAAGCGAGTCCAGAACACGGCGATAAAATAATGGACAAAATTAAATATAAACACGCATGAATTTAATCTCCAACCACAAAATCCTTTGAAATGTCTGCTGCGAAACACCGAAAGTGGAATGTAACTCGAACCGAGAAAACACACCCCATTTTCTGCCCACACATCAGAGGACTTTTATAGTGGTATTTGTTGAAATAAAAAAGAACGACAATGAAAAAAATAACGAAGACACCATGCCACCAACATCTAAAACCCTCTTTATTGAGATCCGAGGCTAACAACCTGAACAGTAAACTCTGTACTAAGTGAATGTAAAAAGATAGCTCATTCGGTCAAAGTACAGCGCTGCCAGGCTTCGCTGTGTGACAGGCGGTGGTTCGAGCCCGCTCAGGCCGGGATTTTCCGCTGATTATGAGTGGTTACTGTCCCCCCTTGAGCAAGGGAGATGGGGTGTGTGGTGTGTGAGGTCCTGAGATCGACTAATGAGCCTTGCTCTAATCGGGAGGGTAATTGCTGGCGACTGCGAGTCCAACTCGTCATAGGCCGTTGTGAAACCCAAACACACACACACACACAGACACACACACGAGACTCGCCACCCCCTCCCCGATGTAAATCCCCATGAAGCAGTCCCAAACACATGCACTCCCACACATGCTTTCGCTCCGACTTCTTCATTCCATCACTCCTGCTCTGCGCCTCTCCTTACTTTGCTCATTCACACTCTCTCCTTCACTCCTAGTTTTCCTCAACATAGTCGTTCCCTTTCCACAGTCTCAATTATCTTTAACATAGTTACTCCATCACATTCTACCTATCCCAGTCTCCTTTGTGGTTCTCGTTTCGTGTCAACTCGCCCCCTTACTCAGCTTCCACTTGTTCACTCACTCGTGGATTCACTCAAGCACTTACTCATGCCACATACTGCTCGCTCCTCACTAGTTTCTTTTTGAGTTTTGCTTTTGAACAAAAGTTTGAGTGGGTTGTTTCTTTACTTGTATATTTAAGTGCAACGTCGCAACACTGCCTTCCCTCCGGAGCCCGGTGTTCAGGAGAGTACCGGGATGAATGGGAAAGTCTGTCGGGATGCGATCTGAACGGCTCCTCACTTGTTCTTATTTCACGATTTTTGTGCAAGTCATTTTGATTATGCTAAACGTAACGTTAGTAATCCGACTATAGCCTGCGCCAAACCTAACCTGACATTATACATTGCTCATGCTTTAGTCTATGCGTCACGTAACTTAACCTTATTATTGCTTTTTTGTGCTTACGCTAAACTAGTCGAATATCCCTTTCTTTATTTGTTGATTAGTTTGTCTATGCCTTTGTCCACCTCCTTCCCCCAACAGACCACAAGCATCACGCTGTACAATCATCATAGCATGGCGAATTAATGATAAAGGTGTATACTGAAAGGGAGAAAAAAAATCATTAAATGATAGGAAATAATCAGCAATAGCAGTGTCGCTACCTGAAAATAACGTTGCCAGTTGTAAGGTTTAGATTTTACTACGAATTATTAATTCATGCTTTTTACCGAATCATAGTCAATTACTATATATTATTTGAAACGCCATTGAATTTTATGATTATATTTTTCCCCGTATTTAAAAGTTATATAAAATTATTCCATATTGTACTTTTTTTACAACAGGAAATATATACAGGTTTGTGTATTGATATATTATATGACAATATTTTTACCATTGGTGTGGGTGCAATATTGTTAAGCATTATTTTACAAGTTATGGTATTTAGTAAAGCCTTCCATTGGTTTCCTTACTTGTGGCATGATTAGTATCAACAAAGTACGTGAACTTCGGCAAAATATTAGAAAGTAGAAAAATATAGAAAAATAAAATAAATGCATTAATATATAGCAATGGTGTATATGCATTCTTACCAGGTGTCACCAGCGTTAAGTCCTTGTGCCCACGATGCTTGAAATATTTTTTCAAATATCGTATTAAATTACCTGTGTCTTCCTGGGCTTGTAACACTTCAATGCAATAAGTAATACTGTTGTTAATAAACATGTAGTTGATCATTCTTGTTGTTTTATTTATTGGTAAACGAGAGAAAATAAATAACCGATGCAAGCTTC
Organism: Eriocheir sinensis; assembly: GCF_024679095.1. Lineage (NCBI taxonomy): Eukaryota > Metazoa > Arthropoda > Malacostraca > Decapoda > Varunidae > Eriocheir > Eriocheir sinensis. Next base: position 685,384 of record NW_026112087.1, read on the forward strand.
CCCTCTTTAAAAATCTTTTATGCATGAAAGCCTTGCGAAATCAAGCAGCATCGATTTTTTTTTAAATATTTATATTACAATATTTGCTGAGTACCTGTTTTGGGTGTATCAGTCTTGCTTTTAACGGAATTTATCAAAAACATTAGGGAATCAAGCATCTCTCTGGGGTCACTGGCTTCGGCTTCCAGTGTAACGCTGCGCCCTCAGCTTCTGGTCTTGAACACCATCACCATTGACTTACCTACCCTTTTCATAGCGGCAGGCATCCACCCAAGGTCTTGGACCACCCCAAACAAAATACAGCAGTCATTTGACGGCGGAGTGTAATTTGCTGGAAGCGAACCCAAACACCTGGCCGTCCTTGTGTTGGGGGGGCGGGTTCGAGATGCTTCACTTCTTAATGTTTTTGACAAACTCCGTCAAAGGCGAGACTGATACACCCAAAGCAGGTACTCAGCAAATATTGAAATACAAACAGAATATTTTTAAAAAGTTCAGTTCTGCTTCATTTCGCAGGGCTTTCATTCAAGAAAGATTTTTAAAGAAGAGAACCCTGCATCGCTCATTTATTTTCTCTCGTTTATCAATAAATAAAAGAGAATGATCAACTATATTTTTATCAACAACAGTATCACTTACTATGTTGAAGTGCAATTGTTACAAGCCCCAGAGAAAGACAGGTAATTTACGGTAATTGAAAGAATAGTTGAAGCTCCGTGGACCCTGGGACCTAAAACCCGCTGGCTGGCAACTCTAAATATACCTTACAGCTTTGTTTAGTTTGACGCTTTTCCATTTGGTCAGTGTTCCTGTATACTTATTAGCTTCTCGGAGGGCTTTTGGTGCCATTGTAGCCGGAGATGGCACTGCACGATAACAGTATAATGAAAGGAGTAAACATGAACACGTGCAGACAGATAAATGAACTAATATTTTTGATGAGCTGCGACCCTTTCCTGTTGCGGCAAAGCATCTGTTTTTATTTTGATTTATTTTGTTTCTTTGAATGAAAATAAAGAAAAATAATAATTTGAAAAAAAACAAAATTAAAGAAAACTGTTTTCAGCACAAACATTTATATTTTGACGACATTGTCAGCTTGATTGTTATATAAGAAAAGAGACAATTCTCCAATACATCATGTACCTGAAGTTTACCTCAACCACTGCCAATAGGGAGGACAGGTGTTTAGCGTAATTGCTGGCTTGTCTTTCATTGTTTCTTGCTGCTTCTTGCCTCGTTCAGCTGCTTAAAGGTTTCATGTACCGCCCTCTTCCCCCTTCCCTCTTTCTACCCACCCCCCCCCCTTTCCTCCAGCATAGTGCCCGCCCATCCCTGCCCCGCCTCACTTGTCCGTCTCACACCTGCCTCACTCTTAATCAAAGGTCCTTCGTAGCTAAAAAGGAAAAATAATGTCTGCACCACATTTATTGGGTGTTTAGATACTTGGTGTGTGTGTGTGTGTGTGTGTGTGTGTGTGTGTGTGTGTGTGTGTATGGATTTTTTTATTAGATGCATTCACATACATATTCAAACACACACACACACACACACACAGACAGACAATGAACTCGAATGTGAACGTTTTAACAGTATTTTTCCCGTTCCTTTGCTTCATTTTTCCCCGCCGTGGTTTGTGTTCCTCCTCTAATTTCAGGCGTCACGGTTTCTGGTTTTGCTTTTATTCCCTTGCTCCCATTCCCTTATTTTCCCACGTGTAGTCTTGTCTTGTCTCCGCTACACGCCCTTTGTTTTCTCTGTTCCGAGCCGGTGATTTCTTCATTACATATTACTTTTCTCTTCCTATTCTCTGCATCGTCTCGGCTGCGCTTTATAACACGGTGTCTGGGTTGCCTATTCATCTTCCTCCTCCTCTTCCTACTCCTTTTCCTCCTTTTCCTTTTCCTCCTCCTCGTCCTCCTCCTCCTCCTTCTCTTTTCGTTTTTCTGTCGATATATAATGATTTTCAATACCGACCTACAGTATGATCTTTCGCCTCTTCCTCGTTCTCTTCTTCTTCCTCCTCATACTTCACAAAATTTCCATCTTTCTTCACTCTTTCTTTTTCCCTTTCTCCCCATTCTTGTTTTTCTCTCCCCTATGTAACACATCCAAACTAACTACAGTAACTAACTAAATCTCTCTCTCTCTCTCTCTCTCTCTCTCTCTCTCTCTCTCTCTCTCTCTCTCTCTCTCTCTCTCTCTCTCTCTCTCTCTCTCTCTCTCTCTCTCTCTCTCTCTCTCTCGTAGTAGTAGTGGTAGTGGTAGTGGTGGTAGCGGTAGTGGTAATAGTAGTAGTACTGTAGTAGTAGTTAGTAGTTGTAGTAGGATTAGTAATAGTAGAAGTTGTAGTATTGGAAGCAGAAGTAGCAGGTGTTTTTGTAATAGCATTAGTCGTGCCGGACGTTGAGGACGCTGCCGGAAGCCATAGTGTCACTTTAGTCGATTGTGAGAGGCATCGACATAAATAACAGAGCACGCACAGCCTGGAGCCCTGACGAAGCGGCGCGGCGTGGCGAAGGAACCCGTTCAATTATTACTTAAAAACCTGATGAAGGGCGGGTACTTGCCCTCTCCCATTTCACCTACCTCATACTCCTACTGTAAACTTTGTCACCCCTCCATCTTTCGGTATCATTTAATCCCTCACAGTTTATCCGTCTTTCTTATACCATCTATTTTACTCACACTTCTTGGTCCTCCCTTAATCTTGCACCTTTCCCTCATTCCCCTCATTGTTATCGTTACTCCTAGCACCATCACCTTACACTCGGGTAAAGCACTCCTCTTCTGTTTCCTCCTCTCATCTCTCTAGTTTGCCATTCGCGTCCTTGTCTTGGCTTCACCCTTTCCGTTTCTGATTCACTTCACCTTTATCCAAATTTTAAACGATTTCACTCACCCGCTAAGAATGTCACTCAAGCCCCTCACCTTTTCGTCGCCCTTCTCATCCTGCATCCTTCCCTCACTCGTCCTCTCTTCTCAGTCCACCTCTCATTTCATTTTTAAACCCTTTTCCTTTCTCCCCAGCCTCCACTTCTCCACTGCTTCTCCCGATCTCCTCACCCTTACACTTCCGCTCCACCCATGTCTTGTTGTTCCATCCTCCTTTCCTATTGGCCTTCACTTTACGCTTCACCTCACACCTTTCACCTTCATCTCTAATCTAGTAGTCGCATAACCTCTCACACTTTACCACCACCAATCACACCGTCTTTTCCTGCACTTGTTACCGTTTTTGGTAGATAGTTTGTGTCTATTTACGGTAACACGTATATTGTCTGTTAGTGAGTGAGGAGTCGCCTTTGAAAGAGCCAACAAACCAGAACGGGGCGCACGTTCTGCTGGTCTCCTCGCCCCTCTGCTTCTGCTCTTCCCGGCGCTCGTCCCGGCTTTTAGCCGGTGTTGACCTCGAACCAGCCGGTGTCTACAAGGCACATTCCAAGATATCACGCCAATCTTTCCCAAGGCCAAAAACAGCTACGTGTCAAACAACATCCGGTGGCGTGATGCATTCACTTACATTCCTACATTCATATCTACATAACATTACATACATTAGTGCCTTACATCGCTCGGCCACCTAAGTCGCGACCCCGCGACCCACCGTGCCCCTAAAGGCATGTACCTACCCATGTTACATTCTTGCAATGTGTATTAACTGAGCGTGGTCTTGCAACATTTGCCTTAAGATAATTATACAAAGTCAAAGCCCGCTTAACAAGGCAACACAGGAGGATGACACTGATGACAAAAATAAACACTGGAATAACAATAGAAAGGTAATGTACATACGGGGCAAGGTAAACATGTAGAGAGTCATGGACAGCTGATTCCAATTCCGAGGAAATTGAAAAGGTTAGCTCGGAAAGGCTATTAGTTACATATTTCATCCTTGAAAAGGTGAGATTCATTAACTGTCAATAGGATAGATTGGAATGGCATTTGTGGCAGTAAATCCATGATGGAGCTTCTCCAGGAAGGTCGTCAAATTGTCAGAACGTAGGGAACAAGCCGCCCGTACCGCCAGGTGACCTGTAACCTCTCTATAAGTTGAACCTTCAGGACATAACCACTGTTACAAAAAATTATATTGTGAAAAAGATGTAGTGAAATCCAGAGAACCTCCTATGGAAAAGTGGTTTAGGGACGACGTGACGATAGGGGCAAATCTCTAGAGCTTTAAAGCCCCGTCCAGACGAGGGGCAGTTGCCCGCCGTGCAAACACTGTTATTATATCATACTAAGCAGCTGGTTGACGTCGTAAGCACAGAAACAAAGGAAACAGATCTGGAAACAAACAGTGCTACTAGATGTTTCTGTGTGCCACAGTCTCTACTCCGTTCGCCGGGCAAAGACTGGCGGGCAAACTTGTGTCCACACGAGGGGCAGTTGCCAGCCGGGCACTGCTCGTTGACAGTTGGTGGAGGGTTTTTGTCACTACCAGGCGCACATAGCAGACCGGGCACTCCAGGGCAGGCATGCGGCCGATAGCACAACCGGACATAGTAACACAACATGGGCTACAGCAAAGGTGCTGTCTATATAGGTCAATTAATTGCACGGTTGCTTCCCTTGACCACACCTGTTCTTTCCCACACGGGACAGACATGTTCTCCCGCCAAGTGTATAATGGAAATCTGAAACTGAATGCAAGGGAGTTCCGCAGGTTAACTTCGTGTGTCTGGCAACATGCTCTCTTTATACCAACCATCAAACCAGCAGGCATTGCCTCGCCCACGTGCAAGGGCACTTAAATGATTTGCCCGTAGTTTTCCTGCTTCTGACGTCATCTTCGCTCTGACAACCTGCCTGCACAATCCATGTTCCAACGGGAAAATCGAACGAACCCAAGGACGGGTGCGTGAGAGGGGAAAACTTACTATCTAGGCTGCTTCCCCTCTCTGTCCTCACTGAAACATCCCCTGAACCTCCTCGTGGTACCTGTCGGTCCACTTGCAGTTACGTACCCCTGGGGGTCGTTTCTCGTCCCTTCATGTGACTGACTTGGCAAGCATGGAGACGGGAAAGGGTATCGCAGCCAACCTCACACCGGGGTCACAGCTGAGTGAACAGACTTGCCCACCCGTGGCATTCTTGCTGCCGAGTTACCCCCTGGGAAATGGGCGCACATTCATCCTACCTGTCTTACAATCACAGTCATTCTTACAGTCACGCAATCATATACTCTCGACTCTATCCTCAGTAACTGGGGAGCGCCCGACCGGTCCTGAAATACCAGCTATGACCCCAAGCGGTGCTGACTGTAAAGTGAGAGGCGTGCTCAGCCCTCCCAAATTAAAACACCCCAACCACCCCACACTATCCCTCGACTGATCTGATATGACTCCCGAAAGAGAGAACTAGGTGTGAAGAACACACACACACACACACACACACACACACACACACACACACACACACACACACACACACACACACACACACATTATTATTATTTTTATTATTATTATTATTATTATGATGATTATTATTATTATGAATATTATTATGATTATGATTACTATTATTATTATTATTATTATTATTATTATTATTATTATTATTATTATGATTATTATTATTATGATTATTATTATTATCATCTTTACTATGATTATTGCTATTATTGTTATTTATATTTTCCTTTTTATTTTCAATCATACTACTTTGTTCATTTGTCTCATTCATTTCATTTCATCTTCCATTGATGTTTATTTTCAGCTCTAGGGCTGCCTGGTACTTCATGCAATAAACCGTTTATTATTATTATTATTATTATTATTATTATTATTATTATTATTATTATTATTATTATTATTATTATTATTATTATTATTATTACACACACACACACACACACACACACACACACACACACACACACACACACACACACACACACACACACACACACACACAGAAAAAAAAAACACAAGCAAACTCACAAACCCAAACAAACACACAAACACACTCAAACACATTCGCTCATACACGTCACCGATAAGAAAACATGCAAGTGTAAAATGTTTGCGCTTCGGGAACTTATTGATCTTAATTTCCTGGTCTCTTTTTTTCTCTACACAATGCATTCAAGCTAGAAATCGAGCTAATAGGGTACTGGGATTTATTTCAAGGAGCGTAAGCAACAGAAGCCCCGAAGTCTTCCTCAAACTATATTTAGCATTAGTTAGACCTCATCTTGACTATGCGGTTCAGTTCTGGTCACCCTACTATAGAATGGATATCAAAATGTTAGAATCGGTGCAGAGGAGGATGACTAAGATGATTCAGGGGTTGAGAAACTTGCCATACGAGGAAAGACTCAAACAGTTAAACTTGCATTCTCTAGAAAGGCGAAGGGTGCGTGGAGACATGATCGAGGTTTATAAGTGGATGAAGGGCTTTAATAAGGGAGACATTCATAAGGTTTTGTTGGTAAGAGAACCGGGTAGGACACGAAGTAACGGGTTTAAACTGGATAAATTCAGATTCAACAGGGACATAGGCAAAAATTGGTTTACTAATAGGGTGGTGGATGAGTGGAATAGGCTTAGCAGTCATGTGGTGAGTGCCAATACAATTGTCACATTCAAAAATAGACTAGATAAATTAATGAACAGCGATATTAGGTGGGGTTAGATACACGGGAGCTTAGGGTCAAAGGAGCTGCCTCGTACAGGCCTACCGGCCTCTTGCAGACTCTTGCGTTCTTATGTTCTTATGTTCTTATGTTAAGAGGGAAACACTTTATTTGTGATCATTTTTGCTATGTTTATATTTTGATTTTGTTGCGTTGGCGTTAGTGTTACTTAATAGTGTATCTAATGGCATGTATTTGTTGGTGTTGGTTGCTCTCTGGGAATGAATAAGCTTTACTTGTTTCTTTTTCAGGAAGATTTGTTCATTGCATATTAAGTAATGGTGTATTCAAAGGTTTAATCAACAGAATATGGAACCAGTAAACTTCATCGATTCTGCGATAACTTTTGCAGCTACTGAGTAAAAAATGCTAAACTTGTGAATCTCAATATTTTCCCTTATTTCTTTTTCTTTTAACATTACAACAGAAGACAGTCCTCTAATTATTCTTTTTTTTGCCTTCAGACCTGTGAATGCAGGACATCAGGCAAAGAGAGGAGCATAGGAAGCCAGGACGCGTGGCTACATATAACACCTTTGCTCAGGTTCGTGTCTATGCCTGATTGTGTCCAATCTATTGTTGCGCCCTGTAACCCGCAGGTGGCTCGGAATAATGCAGGTAAGGGGGCGTCACGGCAGGCACACCTGTTGTGTTGTGGTCCCCTCAGACAGGCATATTGCAACACCTTGCCTTTCTGCAACCATTTGCCTTTCTGCAACACCACCATCACATCCATCAAACCCACCCTCTCCGCAACAACAACAACAAAAATAACATTTCACCATAACCACCATTATCGGCGCCATTACTTTTTTCCAGTTTCATCACCACGAGCATCACTACCCGACACCATCAATAACAAAATCCTCACCACCATCACCAATAGCCCCTACACCGTTTCCACAAAACTTCGTCACCTCCACCACCACCACCACCACCACAACAGCCTCAGTCGGCGCCTCGCCACCAGCACCATACCTTTACCATTACTTGGAGAGCGTCACCCCCTTCATTGCTCCTCATCGCCATGCACAGTCACACCCTTCATTGCCCCTCATCACCACGTCCAGCCACACCCATCATTGCCCCCTCATCACCAAGCACAGCCACACCATTGCCCCTCATCACCAAGCACAGCCACATCCTTCATTGCCCCTCATCACCAAGCACAGCCACACCCTTCATTGCCCCTCATCACCAAGCACAGCCACACCCTTCATTGCCCCTCATCACCAAGCACAGCCACACCCTTCATTGCCCCTCATCACAAAGCACAGCCACACCCTTCATTGCCCCTCATCACCAAGCACAGCCACACCCTTCATTGCCCCTCATCACCAAGCACAGCCACACCCTTCATTGCCCCTCATCACAAAGCACAGCCACACCCGCCACTCACTTTCCTCTCCTCCTTTCATCTCCTTCCCTGCCGTGTCGCCCTTCACCCTCACGGCACCTTTTGCACGGCGCTGCTTTTCGCTTATCCTGTGATAGTGTGTGTGTGTGTGAGAGAGAGAGAGAGAGAGAGAGAGAGAGAGAGAGAGGTGATCATTACGTTGCATTTATTTTTATTTTTTAGGGGGTAACAGCAAATAACAAATCAGGAGTTTTATTGAGAAACGAAATTGAGTAACAGTGAAGGCTGCAACCAACCAGAAGTGTGTGTGTGAGAGAGAGAGAGAGAGAGAGAGAGAGAGAGAGAGAGAGAGAGAGAGAGAGAGAGAGAGAGAGAGAGAGAGAGAGAGAGAGAGAGAGAGAGAGAGAGAGAGAGAGAGAGAGAAGGATAATGGGATGGAAGGAGGGAGGGTTTGTTGTGGAAAGGAATAGTAACAAAGTAAGATTGCCTCTCGTTATCCCTCCTTCCACGCTGGACTGAGGCGAGGAGATATTGAGGTATAGAGAGCAGGGTGAGTGAGGGTCGGTCAGGCTGAAGAGAGGGAGAAGGAAAACCGATTAAACGTGGTCAGAGTGAAGCGGGGTAAGGCAGTGTGTAGGGAAGGAGAGGACGAGGGGGATGGAGGGTACAGGGAGAGACGAGTGAGTTGGCAGGGTGAAGAGGTGGGGGGGAGGAGGATGGGAGTTACCTGGGTGTAGAGGATGAGGGAGGGCGATTGGAAAAGTTGGTGAGGGAGGATGACCGCAAAGATGAGAGAAGGGAGAGGGTGTAGATGGTGAGGGAAAGTAAAAGGAGAGAGTGACAAGAACAGATAGATGTTGATTAGCATGTAGATGACGTGGATGAGTGAGCACAATGGCGAGGATCAAGGAGAGTAAACAGAAAAAGGTAAGGCAAGGTGAACGGAGAGGAGAATGAGTGGGCAGGGTGACAAGAGAAAGGGTGCTGTGACAAGGGTGAAGGCAGAGGCTGATAAGGGTGAGGGCCGTTGCCTATCTGTCCTCTCTCTCTCCCCTCACCTGCCTTACCTGAGTTACTATGTCGTTAACACCTGTGCAATCCTCATTAACAGCATTGAAGGTGAGCAGGAAGGAGGGAAAAAATGTGTGGAGTGCGAGTAGGACATAAATATTATCCTTTTGCTAGTGAGAGTATGGTGGAAATTTGCATTCTAATGGAAACGAGGTAATGGAGACTTGTTATTGTCCCACATAATCTCTATTCCCCTACCATCTTTTCGTGATTATCTTTGGCATAATTTTAATTCATTTTTTTTCTATCTCACTCAACCCAGCCACTTCTCAGCCGTTATTATCATCTTAGCCCTGTCATCCCCCGTCAATATAGAATAATATGGTAATGGTACTGTATAGACGTGGAGATGAATAACAGTTGAAGTGCACCACTGTTGTTAGTAAGCTTTTAAAGGCCGTAGAGCGCCTTGCGTCGTATTACTTCAGCCTGCAGAAATGAAGAGTTTTCTTTAAAGTTACTCCTTTTTTTGTTCATAGGACAAATTGACCGCATGTTAGTGATATTCATATACCTTACCATACTCCAGAATAATCAGTGGCCGGTGTCATTCGAACATATCTTTTCCCATTACTGTGCCCAAACCACTCTGTCTCTGCCAACAAACAAGGCCTTCAAATACGTACCAGTAGGATTGAGTAGTAGGTTATATAATTATGTTACTGAGGATTTGTGCATGATTGGGGTAGAAGGGCTATGGCTTGGCATATTATACAGACTTTTGTTATGACTGTTCTGCTGCTTAGTCTAGCACAAAGATGTGTCGCAGTGCCGTGGCCTTGGCAAGGGTCGCGGACGTGTGACTCAGGATATCACGCGGACACACACACACTCTCTCTCTCTCTCTCTCTCTCTCTCTCTCTCTCTCTCTCTCTCTCTCTCTCTCTCTCTCTCTCTCTCTCTCTCTCTCTCTCTCTCTCTATCTATCTATCTATCTATCTATCTGCATGCACGCACGCACGCACGCACAGCAGAAGACAGCCGCTAATATACGCATAAGTGAATCGGCATGAGCCTGAGTTGCCAGGGCTCGATGACCCGTCAATAAGGGTGGAGCAAACAGTGCGGCGCCATTACAGCGGCGGTTATGTCGCTGTAATGATCGGGGAGTGATCACCGTGCACTCATCGCGTGGTGGCTGCCCTTCGTAGACGCTGCTCGCTGCCCCGTCCCCTGGTGACGAAACTCCGTAGACTTTGCCTGGCACCATATTTTTTTTCAGCCCTCTGCTCCGTCGGCAGGGGAAGGAGGCTCAGTGAGCATAAAAGTATTGAAGGACAGGAAGTGTCACTGCATTCCAATGGTGTGTGTATCACTTACTGGAAAGTTTCTCACCTACACATCACTGCCGACATGGACACTTGGATCTTCACATAAATGGAAGCACGAGACTGATTCTCTGACAAATCTTTCGTTATATTTTTATGGTCATCATGTTTGGATTCCGCTGAAGAGTTCTTGTTGTTAATACCTCCTGAACTTTGGCATCCAGCATGTGGTTGATAACAGTAAAACTATCCTTTATAAGGTTGGGTATTGTTGGGCATGTTAAGAGTATAGCAGACCCTCTAATAATTCACCGGTAGTTGCGTTTTTCTTCCAAGAATACGCTTTGCTTCATTATTTATGAGTTGATTTTCAGTTCGTTATAATTATATCTGAGCAACCTTTAGACTTCAGCAACTTCACATTCTAAATAAATTTACTGCATGAAGGTTGATAAACTTGCTTCTTGCTATGGATTCCGTTCTTTCCTTCGCCTGGAAACTTTGAGGAGCGCAGCTGACCCTTTTTCAGCTGGCGTAGTGTGTTTAACTCTTGCCAAGTTTTTGTTTCCAGGAGTGAAGGCAAGAGTGTTTTCCTCAACAAGTTCCTTGACTGTTTCGCGTTGATTGACTCTCTGTCGGTGGTAAAATTTTGCAGAAAATAACGAAGATCTATTACGGACCGCCACTTGTCCGTTTGTGGAAGTGTAGTATCGCTTCTCTCTCCACATTTTACGGCGGTGCTCGCCGGGCCGGCTGAGCGCGGCGGTGGGTTGCTCGGCGATCTCTTGTATGAAACGCGAATGTTTCGCCAAGTAAATTGTGGAGGGCCGAGGTGTTTATGTGGCGCCGACCACTGGTGCGGGTTAGTATATCGGGGCCGGGAAGGTAAACAAATGCAGATGATGCAGATAATGTACTGAGGGAGGTTAAAATAAAGTAATGATAATGTGATAGTCCTGCTAAAAAAAAAAAAAAACATGATTACTGTAACCTATATTCGTGGCTGTCGGAAAAATTATGATAAAGTGTTGTTGGTGGTAATAATTAAAACATGTGGAAATAAATAATGCACTGGTTTATATAAATTAATTATTGGTGGTGATAAATAAAGCGTGGCGAGATTATCAAATTACTGATTCAAACAACTGCGTTTATTCAATACGTAAGTTCAAAGTGATGATTAAAACCTATTATAGCCCAATATAATAAAATTAAATGTTCATATCATATCGACGCAGGTTCTTTGTTTATTATTATTATTATTATTATTATTATTATTATTATTATTATTATTATTATTTATTATTTTTTTTATTTTTACGTCGCAGCCTAATGCGCCGGTAGGCTTGTTCCCGGTTGGGCCTGATGATCTGCCCAGCCCGTTCTGGCGCAGGCGAGTGTTTATAGTAGCGCCATCTTGTGTTGGCTCATGCTGCCCCTCGGGACTCATCTTTGAGCCCCTCTTTGGAGAGATTATCTAGAGCCCGGGTTGATGGGTGGTCTTCAGGGCAGCATGTGGGTAGTCTTAGGCCACTCGGCTGTGACTGAAAAACCTTAGCTGTGCGGCGGCCAGGATTCGAACCCGCGTCCCTCCTGGAGCTCCTGAACGCGGGGAAGTCACGCTAACCACTCAGCCACCGGCTGTTGTTGTTATTATTATTTTTTATTAATTATTATTATTGTTTTTGTTGTTTTTGTTATTTTTATTGTTGTTTCTAAACGTTTCGCCTATGGCACCGGTAGTCTCTCTTGGTGGGGCCTGGTGGTCGGCCCCTTCACTTTATGGTCCAAGCAAGTGTTTAGGGTGGCACCATCTTGCTTGGCTCATGCTGTCCCCGGAGCTCATCATCGATAATCTTTTAGAGAGAATCTATAGCCAAGGTGGAAAGGTGAGCACAGAACCGCATGTAAGTAGTCTTAGGCCACTCGGCGATGACTGAAAAATTGCCAGCCTGTTTGCAAAGGCGGGTGGGACGCGCCCTCGAGCTGCCCACTCAGCCACCGCCTCCCCAGTTTTTGTTTCTCGTGTTTTTAACATCATCATTGCCGTATCATCATCATCGTTATCATTTGTATCCCAAGCCCCCCCTCCCCCACGCCCCCCCCCCAAAAAAAAAAGAAATTGAATCACCAATACACCTTTCTTTAACCGCCGCCGCCGCCGCCACCTCCACCTCCACCCCCACCTCCACTGCCACCGCCACCATCTCCAACACCACCATCACCACATAGTCTTACCTCGGCCTTGGCATCGACCTGTGACCGGCGATTCCTCTTACTTCATTACACTTAATTTTTCCATGAAAGTGACGTGCCGTGTTTGACTTTAGTATAATGATTCCAGCCGGCTGGAGGGGGGGGGGGGGCACAGGGTGAGTGTGGCCTAGTATATTCAGAGGCATAATTATGCTTCTGCATCATTGACCGTCTCGACATCCAGCTGCCTCGGCCCCTGGTGAAATGAAAGCATGTTGGCTACTGCTAACTGGTGCTCAATAGCGGGTGACAATAGGAATGTCAGGCTACAGAGGAATTCACAGTTGAAGTAGTAGTAATAGTAGTAGCAGTAGTAGTAGCAATGGTGTTTTTGTTGGTGGAGGTAGCAGTCGTAGGAATATTAGTAGTAATAGCAGTAGTAGTAGTAGTAGTAGTAGTGGTAGTAGTAGTAGTAGTAGTAGTAGTAGTACTTGCGGCATTAGTTGTAGTAGTCTATGAATAGTAGGACGTATAATTAGTAATAGTAGAGGAGGAAAGCAGACACGAGTTGGCAACTTATAAAGGCAAAGCAGCGGCGCTATGAATAATGGAATGTTGCAGAGCGCAGTAGTAAACTAAATACCTCAGCAGCAGGTGATGCACGGCACCAGAACGCCACTAATAGAGAGCCGCTTTGTCAGCAGGAGCTGCAGTAAAGAGAAGAGCAAGAATATGTCGGGCGGTATATTACAGGCAGTAAAGAGTGACAGCAAGCAAAGTCACTAACAGGAACAGGAGATCGGAACAATGGATCAGCAACAAGCAAAAGCAGTCCACTAGGCAGAAGCTTAAGCAGCAAGTTAGTAGAGTGGTAAAAAAGCTGCAGCCGACTCTACGTAACAGCAGATATAGCGACACCAGACTGCATATGACATGTGGAATGTGTGCATCTGATGCTGATATGCTGACCATAAGACTGGAAGCTATTGCGTGTAGTGGGAGAATGTGAACTGACGCTGAACATGATGCTCGAGCTAATGTTTCACCGGCTGCCAGGTTACGGACGAGGCTGAAGGGCCGCGCGGGGCGGACATAATTTCGCCCCGATTCCCATATTTAGTGGCTCTAATTGTCGGCGATTCCCAGTAGCTCTGTTAAAACTGAGTAGGGCGTGAACTGCGCTGCTGCAGCGCTACTGAGAAGGGCTGCTAAGTGGCTCCGTGTGAAAAGGGGCCTTACATCACGACGAAGGGCGCGTTGCACTGCGTCCCTGGCATGCCATTAACCCTCGTCAGCGACCCAAGCAGGCAAGCGCACACACACACACACACACACAACACACAACAAACAAAAAAAGCAAAACACACTCACACACACACACACACACACACTACTCCGATGATTCAATGGTTAAGCTCTGCGCTGCCAGGCTTCGCGGGCTGTCAGGCGGAGGTTCGAGCCTCGCTCAGGCCGGGATTTTTGCAGCTTAGAAGGAGCGGATACTGTCCCCCCTTGAGAAAGGGGGATCTGGTGTGTGGTGTGTGAAGGTTCCAGCAGGACCCAGCAGAGCCTTGCTCTAATCGAGAGGGTACTCTCTGACGTGGACTCGTCATCAGGCCAAGGTGAACTACACACACACACACACACACACACACACACACACACACACACACACACACACACACACACACACACACACAATGGTACGGTAGCTCAGTGGATAGAGCGTCTGCCTTACAACCAGAAGGACCTGGGCTCGATTCCTCGGCTGGGTGAAGATAAGTTGGGTTTATCCTCTTTCGCGTGTAGCCCCTGTTCACCTAGCAGTGAGTAGGTACACGAAGTCAAACAAGTAGTTGTGACCTCGTTGTCGCGGTGTGTTGTGTGTGAGTGGTCTCAGCCCAACCCAAAGATCGGTACTATGAGCTCTGTGTTCTTCGGTAGGGGAACGGCTGGCTGGCTCGAAAAAGACCCGCAGCAGACCAAGAGGTGAATTACACACACACACACACACACACACACACACACACACACACACACACACACACACACACGATTAGCGATATTCTTCAATTTCCGTGAAGTTTCAAGTCTGCTTCCTCTTCTTTCTCTCTCATTCAAAAAAATCTGGGAACTCACTGGCAATCGGCGGGTGGCGCATCTTGCTAATTTAAAACATAAGATCGCCGAGGAGTTTGTAGTGTCCTCACACTTATTCACTTAAACGGCTCGTGAATTGGCGAGGTAAAGGTTAAGGCAACCATTTGGTGCGTCATCCGTGCCTCGTAAGTTAAGATGTTTCCTTCCAATTCGACCTTTCCCCTATAAGACACGTGAGGTGATTGAGGCACCAAGGGTATTGCAGCCTTACAATGGCCGTGTACCGCCTCTGGTGTTAGCGATGTCGTGGTGAGGTCAGTCCCGTTACTGTCCATCACTTATATTGTAAAAGGCACTGATATGGATATTTTTCATCCCATTCTTCCGTGACGCAGCCATTACCGTGCGTGCCGGGCTCTGGCGACCTGATGTTATGTAGCACTAAGAATGAAAATAGGTCACGCGGCTCCCCGGTCACTTACCCTAAACAAAAAACATGCTTTGCTCATATTTATTACGTCCATACTGTTCGTTTCTCTTCCTGGAAAATTAAAAGTTGATTTTTTTTTAAAATCTTACTAAGTGAACTTGCATTATAAATGTCCGTAGAGTTACAGAAAGCCTTTACCTTGTGACTGTTATACAAGGCATTGCGATACCATTGGTGAAATATCTATAAACAACCACTCGTTCTCGGTGTTATGATAGTGGTTCTAATATCGAAGATGATGATGCTAATGTTAATGATAATACTAATACTAATAACAATAATAAAATAACAATGATAATTATTATTATAGTAATAAGTCATGATAAAAATAACAATAATGATAATAATAATAATAATAATAATAATAATAATAATAATAATAATAATAATAATAACAGTAGTAGTAATAATAATAATAATAATAATAATAATAATAATAATAATAATAATAATAATAATTATAACAATTATACTGATTAGTATTAAAGCTAAAAACAATAATCATAATGATAACAATAACAATAATGATAATAATGATAATAATAATAATAATAATAATAATAATAATAATAATAATAATAATAATAATAATAATAATAATAATAATAATGTGTAGACATTATGACAAGTGATGAAAGGTGGTGAAGGAAACACGGGCTAGGGAACGAGTGTTTACTCCTGACTAGTTTCGCCTTAGTGGGCTTCTTCAGAGGAATAAGGTTTATACATGGGTAAGCTGCATTATATACAAAAATGAGGGGTCCCCTGGGATGCTTGGAGGCTGTTGCCTGACTCGGACCTCACTATCCGCCACTCCCTCTCTGGTCCTTGACGGCCACATGTGCTGCTGCTTCTACGTCGCCTGTTCGTTTGTTATTGTTCTTTTTATTGAGGGTGATGAAAATTGATTCATAGGCCTTCCTGTGCTGTCTTGAGATGTTTTCTTTTATAATTTTAGCCTCGTTCCACTTCGGCAGGTGACCTTTTTCGTCTACATGGTTTACTAGAGCACTTTTTTCCCGGTGGTGTTTAAGGTCAGCTTTGTGCTCTTTCAGTCTTGTTGCGAGACCCCTGCTGGTTTCCCCGTAATATTTGTTGTCGCAACTGCTGCAGGGGATCTCGTATAGAATGCTCTTATTATTCTTGGTGACCTCGGCCTTCTTGATCACTAAGTCTTTCACCTTTTTGCCCGCGGTTGTCACAACTTGCATGTTTGTACCGAATAGAGTTCTCTTGAGGTTGTCTGTCAGGTTCGAGTGCGGCACCACCAGGTATCTTGTGTTGTCTTTTTGTTGTTTGCGGTGGATGATCTTGCGAGCTTTTTCTTCTGTGATGTAAAGAAGGATGTCATCTACGTATCAAAACCACTTTGTGTTACTTGAAATTATGCGCAGGTAATTCTCTCGTTACAACACTTCCATATATAGTGACGCCATCACTGCACTGAGAGGGGAACCCATCGCTAGGCCTTCGTGTTGTCTGTAATCCTCGCCGTTGAACCGCTCATAGCAAGAGAACAAAAACGGGCATAATCATAGGCTTTTTCCTGAGAGCGCTACGTCCAAGATCCTTTTCTTTACTTACTGCAGAAAGTTGTTGGCCATTCATTACGTACTGAACGCGATTGTTATTTTTTCCGATGTGGAACACTTTACATTTGTCAGCGTTAAATTTCATTTACCATTGATTGGCCGAACGTGCAAGTCGATCTAGATCTGACTGTAATACTTTTTAGTCGAGTGTCGTAGTTACCTAACTACCGGTTTTTGTGTCATCAGCAAATTTTGATATTTTGCAAGTGAGCCCATCATCGATATCATAAACATAAATTAAGAAGATCATGGGACCAAGAACGGATCCTTGAGGAAAGCTGCTTTTGACATCGAGCCAGTTATATGAAACACCGTTTAGAACTACTCTCTGTTTCCGCTCAGAGAGCCAGTCCACAAGCCAATTGTGAATGTTACCCGAGATACCGTGCGCCAATAATTTGCTGAGCAACCGTTTTGGTGGGGGTCTTCATGAATTTCCTTTTGAAAATCCATATGTATGATATCTACTAATCTGCTTTCATCGAACACCTCAAAAATATAATGAAAAAATCAAGTAAGTTAGTTAAACACGAACGTTTACTACGGAAACCATGTTGCGAATTATTTACAGGTGTGACATTTGCTAGTTTCCAATCTGACTGAACTTTTTCAGCTGTTAAAGATTTATTGAATAAGATGAAGAACGGTTTACAAATTTAATGTTTGATTTCTTTTAAAATTCTAGGGGTAATTTTGTTTGGACCAGGAACTTTGCTTACTTTAATCTTTTCAACTGTGCGTAAAATGTCACTTTCTACGATGAGCACACCATTTAAAATCATTTCGGTCCTTCTAACCTCCGGCGGTTGAAGTGATAAACAATCTTCGCTGGTAAATACGGATGCGAAAAAGTTATTTAGGATTGTAGCCATTTCATTTTCATCGTTCGTGTGGTTACCATTATCATTAGCAAGCGGTCCGATACTACAAGTGAGTGACTTTATTATTTACATAGCTAAAAAAATCTTTAGGATTAGATTTACTTGTTTCCGCTATATATTCTTCAAGGTTTTTCTTGCTTTGTTTTATAAATTTCTTGGTTTCGCAGCGAATTCTGTCCAACTCTTGTTTGTCAGCCTCACTCTGGGTTGATATGTATCTACTGTATATGCGCTTTTTAAGAGAGAGGCTATTTTTTATTTCGTCTTTCCACCATTTGGGTTTCTTCTTAATAGTTGAGCGTCTGTTACGATAAGGTACGCATATGCTTATGGCATAGGTCAATATTGTGGTGAAGGCCTCCCACGATTTATCAGTTTCTGTTTCCGTCGAAATTACAGTCCAGTCAGAATCATTTAAAATTGATCGGAGGCTTACGAAATTCGCTCTCTGATAATCAGGCACCTTTTCTTTACTACCAATTACTTTACTTTCATTCATCTTGATGCTGAATGTGATTATTCGGTGATCGCTAGAACTGAAAACTGGACCAACATTTACTTCGTTAACTAGATCAGCTGTCGTTGAAAATATATTTTTAATATCAATGAAGACCGTGTCAACATTGGTTTTAATATCTGTTTTCACGGATACTGGATGGAGAGAGTTGTGGTATATAAAGATAACGCCTCCACCCTGTCTTTTCTCTCTTTCGTGACTAAAAATCGTATAACCCGGTAATCTATATTCCGCAATGAAATCTCTATTTGAAGCGTCTATCCGAGATTCTGTGACTCCGATGACGTGATAATTATTTGGAGCTGCGAGTGTTTCTATGTCTTCAAATTTGTTCCGTAGGCTACGAGCGTTTATTTAGCAAGCTTTAATATGATTCAAGTCGGGTGTTGCGCGGGTTGAGTGTTCCCTCACGGTGGAGCTGCTGGTGTTCTCACCTTGGCGTTTTTTGGCTTTTGAAGAGCCACTTGGTCACAGAGCAGCCTACAGAAACGGGCTGCTCCAACATGGCTTAGGTGGATGGCATGGGCAAGGAACAAGTCCGAATCGTAGTAAACATTGTTCCATAAGTTAACGAAGTGGACGTTTTCTTGTGAGCAAAGGGACTTAAGTCTGTTGTTCATGTTGAAGGCATTACTGTAAAAGATAGGTTCGGCACCGACCCTCGGGAGGATTCCTGAGATAATGATGTTACTGTCATCCATTTTTCGTTTACACTGCTTGATCATGCGATGGTATTTTTCAAGCTTTTCCTCAGAACGGTTTGTCCTTACGTCATTTGTTCCCGCGTGGATGACAAAGACGGTGTTTCGGTCGGCATTACTCTTGACATCATCGCACGCTGCGGTGATGTCGTCCAGTCTGGCATCTGGATAACAGTAATGTTTTCTGCGGTCGTTTGATGAACGAACACAGAGCTCAACCATTTGGCCACGCACCATGGAGTCCCCAATTAGGGGAGTCTCAAACTTATTCTCCATGGTGTTTGTCAGCACCTGGAACCTATTGAAGGTAGTGGGGGTCAGTAAATGTTTCATTGCCTGCTTCGGTTTAGCTCCATTACTTACAGGTTGGAACCCGTCATTCTGTGAAGCAGATAGAGAAGCATTATGTGGGGCAGGCTGGGTGTTAGCCTGTTTGGCAGGCTGGGAGTTATCCTGTGAGGCAGGCTGGGAGTTTGCCTGTGAGGTAGGGGTGGGCAGGTACCGGTACCTGAACCGGTACTAACAGTACCAGCTAAACGGTACGGTACCGGTACCAGGTTGCTCTTTACCGGTACCAGTTGCTCGGATTTATTTATTGGATTTATTGATAATTATTCAGTCCAAATTTTTTTTTAGGTTGCTAATAAATATTGTTATTGTTATTAGACTATGATCGAGTACATCCATAATAACTAGACATGCTATTTTTTTATCGAAAAAATAAATATTCACTTCATTCAGAGAGAGAGAGAGAGAGAGAGAGAGAGAGAGAGAGAGAGAGAGAGATCACCACTCAGTGAGTGGATATCTCGGTGATATGGATACTCGACTACTCGATCATAGTCTAATAACAATAAAAATATTTATTAGCAACCTAAAAAAGAAAAAGAATCGGACATGAAAAATTGTCCAGTAACTCCAATAAATAAGTAAAATAATGGAAACGGAGCTGTGATGGAAACGGGCGAACGCCGAGCGTCACTAAGATCCAAACGGTACCGGGACTAGCGGCAATGCACAGTGCCGAGTGATCATTAAGCTTCCCGGAACCCAAGTGATCATGAGGCTTCGCGGTACCAGGTACCGATACCAGGTACCGGTACCAGGTACCCGTACCTGGTACCGCGAAGAATCGATTCCTCGCGGTACCCGGTACCGGTACCTGGTACCGCGAAGCCTCACGATCACTTGGGTTCCGGGAAGCTTAATGATCACTCGGGACTGCGCATTGCCGCTAGTACCGGTACCGTTGGATCTTAGTGACGCTCGGCGCTCGCTCGCCTCCATTCGGTATGGGCCCTGTGTGTAGACGCTGAGTCACTGCCCCGCTGACCGTCTCCCCAAGTTCCCACCATTTTGTCCTGCTTTCCGTTTCCATCACAGCTCCCGTTTCCATTATTATATTATTTTATTTATTCGTTGGAGTTACTGGATAAGTCTTGATGTCCGATTCTTTTTCTTTTTTAAGTTGCTAATAAATATTGTTATTGTTATTAGACTATGATCGATTACATCCATAATAACTATACAAGCTATTTTTTTTTCGAAAAAATAAATATTCACTTCATTCAGAGAGAGAGAGAGAGAGAGAGAGAGAGAGAGAGAGAGAGAGAGAGAGATTTACATAGATTTACATAGATTTACATAGAAAATCAGACCACACAGACCCCATGGTCCAGACTAGGTGGTCTGTCCTTAAACCTAAGTGACTTTACATTAATCAGAAGGCTCCTAAACGTTGAATTTCTACTCTAGTTGATATTAAGTTGAAAGAGAGAGAAAGAGTTTTCTTTACAGGAAATATATTTGGGAATTTCATCAGAAGTCATTAAGAAAAAGAAAAAACTCCTTCGGGTACCGGTACCGGTACTAACGGTACTTGAGTTTTCGGTACCGGTACTACCGGTACTCAAATTAACGGTACTTGCCCATCCCTACTGTGAGGCTGGCTGGGAGTTTGCCTGTGAGTCAGGCTAGGGGTTAGCCTGGAGGAGGAGGTGGAGGAGGAGGAGGAAGAGGAGGAGGATGATGAGGAGGAGGAGGATAAAGAAAAGGGAATAGGTCAGCCAAACAGACAGACTGACATACTTCAAAAGGAAAAGAGGACGCTTTAATAGGAAGGAGGGATTGAAAGGGTAACGGAAGGGGTGCTGGTAGTTGAGCCGTTACCGCTGACTCGCTGAAGGAGGGAAGGGAAGGGAAGGGAATGGAAGAGGGACACTGAAGTACAAAGTTGAAGGGTGGCCGCGGTAAAGGATTCGAGGGCATTACTTCTGTGTTGTTATAGACAAATAATTCGCATGATTTTTAGCTAGATAGTGTGATAGGTGGGCAGATAGATAGATAATTAAACAGATTTATTATTAGACATTTGGGATGGTTGCAGGTGGATAGGTAAAGATGTAACAAACAAATCGGTTCTTGTTAAGCATTTGCTCAGGGAACAACGGAGCGTTTCATATTTTACGGCTGTGTGCCTTGGGCTGAGAGTCTTTGTCTTCCGAACAAACTGGAGGACACATTCCAGGACGTCAATGTAAAATCATGAAGGAAAACATACTTATCTTGTTTGTTTTTCAAGTGCCGTGATGGAGCAGCAAAAACGATAGCCTAAGATTGATGATGTTTTCTTTGTCTCCACAAGCACAACCCCCCCCCCCCCCCCCCCCCACACACACACACACATTGACATGCGTGTTTTCATTATTAATATCTCTTTGTACCTTATTGCTTGTACTGTCACACACTTCATCGTCACGCGTCAATCAAACGTAGAAAACGTGTACACACACACACACACACACACACACACACACACACACACACAAAGAAACATAAGTTGTCAATCATAAGCTTCAATACCCTTCTTCCCACGGCTTTTCTTGTTCGTGTCATCAAATTAGCACCTTCACCTGAGGCATCTCGTCGCCTAATAATAATAACCTAGATCCATCTGCGGGAGCGATGAGATAACCCAAGATATACCAGTGGAGTGGGTTGAGGAGGCGTGAGGCGGGGCGAGGCGGGGATTGTCGGGATGGGGCTGGGTGAAGGTGAGACTGTGGCGTGGAAGGCAGGACTGAAGGACAGGACACAAGAGGTAAGAAGAGTGAAAGGGAAAGTTAGGTTAGTTATAGAAAAGGGGAATGGAAGTGTTGATAAGGGTAGACATTAAAGTAATAGAAAGGAATGTGAAAAAGAAAATGAAAGAAAAAAGAAGGGAGTTGAAAGTAGAGGAAAGGAAAGGATAAAGAAAATAAACGTTGATGATTGAGACGAACCAACTAGATAAAGAAGGAAAGTAGATAAATGAAGGAGAGCAGAGAAGGAATGAATTAATCGTGTCAAAGAAAGTGGAGGCGGACGCATTCCCACGCAAATATATCATTTGTCATTTTTAGTCTGTCAGTGTTATTGTCCTTCCTCACGACACGCCTGATTGAGTTTCAGTGGACTCATCCCGGCGGTGTGTTATTTGAGGTAACTCAATAAACTGCATTTTCGGGGGGCTTTGCGTCGTGATGGCGTTCTTCCGCGCCCCGGCGCAGGCCAAGGCCATGGGCACCCTGTCCGTGAGGACGCCTTGCCAGCAGCCCCCTGCCGGGGGTTCGCGCCGTCCGTTGTGCAGACACCCACGTGGGCTTACGAGCTGTGTGTGGAGAGGGGATGGGGGGAACGCCTCGCCTGCGGCCCTCACACACACGCACACACACACACACACACACTGAACAACACACTCATATTTAAAATAGGGATAACAAATTTGGATCCATATATTCATATATCTGACTTTTTTTCAATACCACAATAAGTCTAATTAATATTAATTCATTTCCTGAATTTTGCTTTCCTCTATTCACATCTAATTGTCGTCCAGTAATGCTAGATATCATCAAATTATCATATGATTAAATTGTAGTGCTCCCAATGGTTTCCTCATTGCGTGCGTGCGTGCGTGCGTGCGTGCGGAAGTGAGGGGTCATCGTGCGGGCGCAGTGTCTTTGAGGACCCAGGTTCAAGTCCCGCTCGCTGCTACAAGCTGACAATTTTCAGCCATCACCGACCCAAAGACAACTCATATGCTGTTCTGATAAACACTTATCAATCTGGGCTCAAGCGAAACTGAAGAGTATCACGCAAACAAGAAAATATCAGTAAAAATATGGTTGTAGTATCCGTGGCAGTATTGGCATTTGTCTGATAAAGGTGATGAACGAGCTATCATACCGTGTACTCTTCGCCGGTTATTGTCAGCCGGGAGTGTTGCGTGCTGAGGGCGTGCTTTGGGGCCTGTTTGGAGCGGGTTGGAGGAGGTGGGGATAGGAGGAGGTGCAGGAGAGAGGGCTGGGCCCTTTATAGCGCACAGGCCGCTCCTTATCATTCTCCTCCTCTTTCCCTTCCTTTCTCATCCTTCTATTTTCTTTCTCTTCCTCCATGCCTCGCTCTTCGGAACAGCCCGATACTGATAGCTTTCGTCCGGTTCCCTTCAATGTGTTAGGGTGTGTCGCGCCCATTCTTTGAATAACACCCAGCCAAGGCAGCGTCATCACGATCTGCTTTATAAATGAACGTTTTTCTCGGTCGTCGTGGGGCGCCGGGCATTAATTATGTTTAAGGGAAGAAGGAAACGCATTAGTTTTTTTTTCACCTTTTATTTTCCCGCCGCCACCCGCAATGCGTCTTCATGGGGTCTGTCATCTAGCTGCAGGCGGTGCATGTTTAGTAATATATTGGTGTCTGTGGCGAGCTCGGTTTTCGGAAGGTAGTATTTATATATATATATATATATATATATATATATATATATATATATATATATATATATATATATATATATATATATATATATATATATTTATATATATGTATATAAATATCCTCACTAACCGTTTCCCTATTGTCTCACCAACACCGGAGAGTAGTTCAGCATGCTCTCTAAAGACAGATCCTCTCTCTATCCACACCACACTACATTCACATAACATATATACCTTTTTCCAAAATTCAAAATTCAAAATGGCTCAATTAAGCAATGCCTCGGAGTCCCCGCCTGGGGGGGACCACAAATTCACCCAGGAAGGACTCCCCTTCTGGCTGCCGACCCGAGAGGTGTCTTGATAACTCCTCGAACCTCTTTCTTCTGAATTTCTGCAACATTCGCGGTCTTCGTTCTAATTTTCATTCTGTGGTACACCATCTCTCTTCCTCTAAACCTCACCTTCTCTTCTTTACCGAAACACAGATTTCTAAGGCTACTGACAGCAATCTTTATTCTGTTCCCTCCTACTATCTCTATTCTAAATTTCAATCCAAAGCTGGATGTTGCGCCTACGTGCGCAATGACATCACTTGCTCTCGTGCCCACAACCTTGATTCTTCAGAATTTTCCACCATCTGGCTAAGACTTCAATGTCATTCTATCACTAAATACATCTGTGCTGTTTATCTCTCACCTAAATCTACTAACTATGTAAAATTCTTTGACTATTTGAACTCTAAAGTGGAGCACATCTTGACCCACTCTCCCTTCGCTGAAATCTCCATCCAAGGAGATTTCAATGTTCACCACCAGCTTTGGCTTTCATCCTCTTTCACTGACCAGCCTGGTGAACAAGCCTACAACTTTGCTATCCTCAACGATCTAGAGCAGTTGGTCCAGCACCCTACACGTATTCCCGACCGTCTTGGAGACCGGCCCAACATTCTAGACCTCTTCCTTACCTCAAACCCTTCTGCTTATTCTGCCAAACTGTTTTCTCCGTTGGGCTCCTCCGATCACAATCTTATTTCTGCATTCTGTCCTATCGCTCCTGTACATCCTCTGAACCCACCGAAGAGGCGATGCTTCTGCCATTTTGCATCAGCTCGGTGGGACGATCTGAGGATGTACTTTTCCGATTTCCCGTGGAATGATTATTGCTTCCAGGATAGAGACCCCTCTGTGTGTGCTCAGCGCATCACAGAAGTGATTGTCTCTGAAATGGAGGCATACATTCCACATTATTTATCTACTCCTCACGCTAAAAAGCCTTGGTTTAATCACGCTTGTTCTCGTGCTGTCAATGACAGAGAGGCAGCTCACAAAAGGTAGCAGAGCCTTCAAACTAATGCTAATTATGAACTTTACATTTCTGCCCGGAATCGTGCCAAATCTATTCTCCAACTAACCAAAAACTCTTTCATTAATAGAAAATGCCAATACCTTGCTTTCTCTAACTCTTCCCGTGACTTCTGGCATCTAGCCAAAAACATCTCCTCCAACTTCACTTCTTCATCTTTCCCTCCACTCCTCAGTCCTGACGGCAACACTGCCGTCTCATCTATCTCTAAGGTAGAACTCTTCTCTCAAACTTTTTTTCTAAAAACTCCACTCTGGACGATTCTGGGCATAGTCCTCCTACTCATCCCCCTCTGACTCTTTTATGCATGTTATAAAGATTCTTCAAAATTATGTTTTCTATGCCTTCTCTGGCCTCAATCCTCAGAAGGCTTATGGACCTGATGGAGTGCCTCCTATTGTCCTTAAAAACTGTACCTCCGTGCTGTCACCCTGCCTGGCCAAACTCTTTCGCCTCTGCCTGTCAACATCTACCTTTCCTTCCTGATGGAAGTATGCCTTCATACAGCCTGTACCTAAGAAGGGTGACCGTTCCAATCCCTCAAACTACCGTCCTATAGTTTTACTTTCTTGTCTATCTAAAGCTTTTGAATCTATCCTTAACCGGAAGATTCAAAAGCACCTTTCCACTTTTGACCTTCTGGTGGTGGGGGATTAGTCAAGCAAGATGGCGCAATTTAAAACAGTTGCCTGCTCTCACCAATTGGCTGGGACCAACCAAAAGAGTAAAGATGGGGGCGGGACATACGCTATAGCTAAGCGTGGCCGCGGTGCTCATCTCTGTAACATTGGCTCTTGAGCCTGTGGTGGGAAGAACCCATCACCCTGGGACTCAGGGTCAGCGTGCCATCCATATTGGTAAAGTTTACCTTCCCTAGGTTACCTCCGGTACCCATTTATCGACCAGCCCGAAAGGGAAGATGAACAGCTGGGTGAGCTCCAAGCTGACTGCCCAGGTTGGGATTCGAACCCAGGACCGCGGATTCTTAGCCAGGCACTCTGAACATTAGACCATGGAGGCATTTAAAAAAATATCCACGGAGTGAGAAACTTGCTATATGAAGACATACTTAAGGCTCTAATGCAGCCTATGCCAACAAGATGAGAAAGCAATTACAAAAAGCAAATGAACTGAAGTTGGTAACCAATGGTTGCACTGCACACATTCTAAATGTTTTGGCTAATGATTGGAAATTGGTAACATAAAAGAACATGTGGTGCGCGTTACATAAGAACATAAGAACATAAGAACGCAGGAGTCTACAAGAGGCCGGTAGGCCTGTACGAGGCAGCTCCTTCGACCCTAAGCTCCCGTGTATCTAACCCCACCTAATATCGCTATCCATGAATTTATCTAATCTATTTTTGAATGTGACAATTGTATTGGCACTCACCACATGACTGCTAAGCCTATTCCACTCATCCACCACCCTGTTAGTAAACCAATTTTTGCCTATGTCCCTGTTGAATCTGAATTTATCCAGTTTAAACCCATTACTTCGTGTCCTACCCGGTTATCTTACCAACAAAACCTTATGAATGTCTCCCTTATTAAAGCCCTTCATCCATTTATAAACCTCGATCATGTCTCCACGCACCCTTCGCCTTTCTAGAGAATGCAAGTTTAACTGTTTGAGTCTTTCCTCGTATGGCAAGTTTCTCAACCCCTGAATCATCTTAGTCATCCTCCTCTGCACCGATTCTAACATTTTGATATCCATTATATAGTAAGGTGACCAGAACTGAACCGCATAGTCAAGATGAGGTCTAACTAATACTAATT
This sequence comes from Eriocheir sinensis, assembly GCF_024679095.1. Lineage (NCBI taxonomy): Eukaryota > Metazoa > Arthropoda > Malacostraca > Decapoda > Varunidae > Eriocheir > Eriocheir sinensis. The sequence continues at coordinate 712,101 of NW_026112087.1, forward strand.
ATAGTTTGAGGAAGACTTCGGGGCTTCTGTTGCTTACGCTCCTTGAAATAAATCCCAGTACCCTATTAGCTCGATTTCTAGCTTGACTGCATTGTGCCCTTGGACGGAGATCAGAGCTCACTAAGACCCCTAAATCCCTCTCGCACCCAGACCTGCTTATGAGAGTGTCATTTAAGCAATAGTTATGTGAGGGGTTGTTCCTACATACACTCAGAATACTGCACTTCCATACATTGAACTCCATCTGCCATTTATCCGCCCAGTCATACAATCTGTTGAGTTCACCCTGGAGAATACTAGCGTCCCGATCCGACTCAATTACTCTACCGATCTTGGTATCATCTGCAAATTTACTAACATCACTACTAATTCCTGTATCTAAGTCATTGATTTTTTTTTTTTTTTTTACATTGCAGCCTATTGTTGCGTGTAGGCTTCTTCCGATCCTGATGGTCGGTCCAAGGCTCTTTCCGCCTGGTCCTGTTGGTCGGCCCAGCCTGTTCTGGCGCAGGCGAGTGTTTATACGTCCTCCTGAACACGAGGCCGTTACTTTGACGACTCAGCCAACGCCTCCCCCAATTGATATAAATAATAAACAAAAGTGGACCTAATACCGAACCTTGTGGGACCCCACTCGTAACACATCCCCAGTCAGATCTTATACCATTAATTTGCACTCTGCTTCCTATTGCTAAGCCACGCCTTGACCCAGTTCAAAACTTTACCCTCTACTCCGTGAGCCTGTAATTTAAGCAACAGTCGTTGGTGAGGAACTTTGTCAAACGCTTAACTAAAATCAAGATAGATTACATCATAATTTTCATCTCTGTCAACCGCCTCAAATACTTTATTGTAGAAGGACAAGAGATTGGTGAGGCATGACCTACCTTTTGTGAACCCATGCTGTGAGTCGTGAATTAAGCTATGTTTCTTTAAATGCTCCCGATTGTTCCTGGCTATTATGGACTCCAGCATCTTGCCTATAACCGATGTTAAGCTAATTGTAAAATACTTTTGAAACTATCACTCTGCCTCAGCAAGATACCGTCAAAAAGGCGGTCAACGTCTTGTTCTGCCCGAGGACACTAGACGGACCATGTGTGGCTGACTGGAGATATATATCTATATCAGCTCGGGAAAATTTGTGAAGTTGACAGGGAAAATATTGATGTCAGAGTTAGAGAGTGTTTTCTTTGTTTTTTTTTCCATTCTACAGTCTTGCCCTGCAATAAGATCAAGATTTAAATCAATGAAATTTAAAAAAAAAAAAAATTGATTTAGATCAATGATAAAAAAAATCATTTAGTTTAAATCTTGATTTAAATTAACTTGCTTTGATCAAACAACTCTGATATATATATATATATATATATATATATATATATATATATATATATATATATATATATATATATATATATATATATATATATATATATATATATATATATATATATATATATATATATATATATATATATATATATATGGAGAGAGAGAGAGAGAGAGAGAGATCAAGTAATGGACGTCTTTCTCATTTGGTTTTGCGGCGCCCATTGTCATTAAGCCGCGAATTTTGAAAAATCAACCGCTTTGGTGCAGATCGCCATAACTCCCTTGTTTCTAAGGCTACAGAAATTTATTGATATCAATCGACGGTGAAATGCAAGGGCTATATTCTGTGAGTAGCAATCAGGCTCGAAAACCGACTCGAAAGGGTTGGAAATCGAATAAATTCGCCAAAAAAAAAAAAAAAGACTTAAAAAAACAACGTATTTTTGAGTTCCCAACCTTGAGATCCACTCATGTTTAGAATTTCAAAAAAACTATTTAACAAATGATTTAGCCCCACCAATGTGCTTTCGAAAATGGTGAATAACGTTTCTCTACTCCCAGTAGTTTCGTCGCTAGCGCTCGAAACGTAAACCCTGTCGAGAACGATTTTGACGAACTCCAGACATTTTGCCGTTTTTGTCTAGTGTGGCCTTGTTATTGCTTCTAGAAGGCTGCAATTTGACATGTAGGCCCTCTGTGCAATGTAGTTCGACTAACTCGAAGGATGTTTTGATAGCTCGATTCTACGTTCGTCGTCGAGCCGTCACAATATATCCGGTTTTTCGGCCCTTTTGCCGCGATTTGGACATGTCTTTTTCTTATAACTTTTTTTTCTATTCATTTAATGTTTTCCATTTTTTCTTTTCTGATTATTAATCTGTATTAAAAAGTGTTTTCATTTGCCACTAAGCACGCCTTCCTAGCTTCAGTAGTTTTCGCTCGAGCTCGACCTGAATTCGCGACGAACATTCCCCGAATCTGATTCATTTCACACGCCGCGACGAAGAACCTTCCTGACGCCACAAAAATTAATATATCTGCATAATAAATTCATATATGAACACTTCAATATGTTGACTATCTTGTATTAAAACCGTTTTAAGATTTCTATACAAAAAGGTACTATTTTTATATAATCATTTCACTATATAAATCAACATATATTAAGCGCGTTATTAACATGTTATTTCTTATTTTTTTTACTATTCAACCGAATTTCTTCCCATTTATGAATAATACATTTAATTTGCTTTCTTTTGATACCACATATATATATATATATATATATATATATATATATATATATATATATATATATATATATATATATATATATATATATATATATATATATATATATTGTGTACTTTTGTCGCTAGTCCCAATATAAGTCTGTCGCAGCAGCTGCTATTAAGCGAGTATGTTATCATTCCCACCTTTTTTTATATAATACTGTTATTACTTTTAAAATGGGGGCGGTGGGGTGGTGGGGTCACTCAGGAAGGGACATGTAAGGGCGACCTGTGGGGTTAGGGACAGGTGAGGTCAAATCTAGCAGGTGTTTCTCTGATCATGCGCAACACTCTACTCGGTGTCCTGACATTTTTACAAACGTCGAACGACGAACTTAGAATCGAGCTATCAATAACTCCTTCGAAATGGTAATACTACATTGCCAAGAGGGGCTACATGCCAAATTGCAGCCTTCTCGATACAATAGCAAGGCCACACTAGACACAAACGGCAAAATGTCTGGAGTTCATCAAAATCGCGGGGGGGGGGGGGCTTCGTGGTGCAGTGGTTAGCACACTCGGCTCACAATCGAGAGAGCCAGGTTCGATTCCCGGGCGGGGTGGAACAATTTGGGCGGCTTTTCCGATACCCTACGCCCCTGTCCACCCAGCAGTGAATGGGTACCAGGTATTAATCGGGGGTTGTGTCCTGTCTCCTGGGGTCTGCTCCCTTCTCTTGTAATTTCTTCCCCCCTCCTGTCTCTCTCCGGCATATGACCACAGATGTTGCGCCGACTAAACGAAACTTTCCAACTTTTTTCATCAAACTCGCTCTCGACAGGGTTTACGTTTCGAGCTCTAGCGACGAAACTACTGGGAGTAGGGAAACGTTGTGCACTATTTTGGAAAGCACATTAGCAGGGATAAATGATTTGTAAAATACGTTTTATGAAATTGTAAAAAATATGAGCGGGTCTCAAGGTTGGGAACTCAAACGTACGTTTTTTTTTCGCGTCTTATTTTGCGAATTTATTCGATTTTCAAGCCTTTTGAGTCGGTTTTCGAGCCGATTGCTAATTAAAAAAAAAATATAGCCCCTGAATGTTGCCGTCGATTGATACCAATAACTTTTATGTAGTCCCAGAAATAAGGGAGTTATGGCGATTCGCACCAAAGTGGTTGATTTTTCAAAATGAGCGGCTTAATGACAAGGCTGGGGCAAATGTCCGTTCCATATATATATATATATATATATATATATATATATATATATATATATATATATATATATATATATATATATATATATATATATATATATATATATATATATATATATATATATATATATATATATATATATATATATATATATATATATATATATATATATATATATATATATATATATATATATATATATATATATATATATATATATATATATATATATATATATATATATATATATTATTTATTTATTTATATATATATATATATATATATATATATATATATATATATATATATATATATATATATATATAAAATAAGGAACAAAGAGGTGGCCGAAAGATAAGTCAGTTTCGGGAGGAGAGGTGTCTGATCACTCCTCTTGAAAGAGTTCAAGTCGTAGGCAGGAGAAATACAGATGAAGGAAGATTGTTCCAGAGTTTACCAGCGTGAGGGATGAAAGAGTGAAGATGCTGGTTAACTCTTGCATAAGGGTTTGGACAGTATAGGGATGAGCATGAGTAGAAAGTCGAGTGCAGCAGGGCCGCGGGAGGGGAGGCATGCAGTTAGCAAGTTCAGAAGAGCAGTCAGCGTGGAAATATCGATAGAAGATAGAAAAAGAGGCAACATTGCGGCGGAATTTAAGAGGTAGAAGACTATCAGTATGAGGAGGAGAGCTGATGAGACGAAGAGCCTTTGCCTCCACTCTGTCCAGAAGAGCTGTGTGAGTGGAGCCCCCCCACACATGAGATGCATACTCCATACGAGGGCGGACAAGGCCCCTGTATATGGACAGCAACTGTGCAGGGGAGAAGAACTGGCGGAGACGGTACAGAACGCCCAGCCTCGAGGAAGCTGATTTAGTACGAGATGAGATATGAAGTTTCAGTTGAGATTTTGAGTTAAGGATAGACCGAGGATGTTTAGTGTTGAGGAAGGTGATAGCTGGGTGTTGTCAAAGAATAGGGGATAGTTGTTTGGAAGATTGTGTCGAGTGGATAGGTGGAGAAACTGTGTTTTTGAGGCGTTGAAGGACACCAGGTTCTTCTTGCCCCAATCGGAAATAATAGTAAGGTCTGAGGCTAAGCGTTCTGCAGCCTCCAGCCTTGAGTCGTTAAGTTCCTGAAGGTTTGGTCTTCTATTAAAAGAAGTTGAATAATGCAGAGTGGAATCATCGGCGTAGGAATGGATAGGACAGTTCGTTTTGGAAAGAAGATCATCAATGAACAACAGAAAAAGAGTGGGAGATAGGACAGAACCCTGTGGGACACCACTGTTAATAGATTTAGGGGAAGAACAGTGACCGTCTACCACGGCAGAAATAGAACGGTCAGAAAGGAAACTGGAGATAAAGGTACAGAGCGAAGGATAGAAACCGTAGGAGGGTAGTTTAGAAAGCAAGATTTGTGCCAGACCCTATCAAAAGCTTGTGATATGTTCAGCGCAATAGCAAAAGTTTCACCGAAACGGCTAAGAGAGGATGACCAAGAGTCAGTTAAGAAGGCTAGGAGATCACCAGTAGAACGCCCCTTGCGGAACCCATACTGGCGATCAGATAGAAGGTCAGAAGTGGAAAGGTGCTTTTGAATCTTACAGTTGAGATTGATTCAAAAGCTTTAGATGAACAAGAAAGTAAAAGCAATAGGACGGTAGTTTGAGGATTGGGCGGTCACCCTTCTTAGGTACAGGCTGTGTGAAGGCATACTTCCAGCAAGAAGGAAAGGTAGAGGTTGACAGGCAGAGGCGAAAGAGTTTGACCAGGCAGGGTGACAGCACGGAGGCACAGTTTTTAAGGACAATAGGAGGCACTCCATCAGGTCCATAAGCCTTCTGAGGATTGAGGCCAGAGGGCATAGAAAACATCATTTTGAAGAATCTTTATAACAGGCATAAAGGAGTCAGAGAGGGGATGAGTAGGAGGAATATGCCCAGAATCGTCCAGAGTGGAGTTTTTAGAAAAAGTTTGAGAGAAGAGTTCAGCCTTAGAGATAGATGAGACAGCAGTGTTGCCGTCAGGACTGAGTGGAGGAAAGATGAAGAAGTGAAGTTGGAGGAGATGTTTTTGGCTAGATGCCAGAAGTCACAGGAAGAGTTAGAGAAAGCAAGGTTTGACATTTTCTATTAATGAAAGAATTTTTGGTTAGTCGGAGAATAGATTTGGCACGATTTCGGGCAGAAATGTAAAGTTCATAATTAGCATTAGTTTGAAGGCTCTGGTATCTTTGTGAGCTACCTCTCTATCATTGACAGCACGAGAACAAGCGTGATTAAACCAAGGCTTTTAGCGTGAGGAGTAGAAAGAACGAGGAATGTATGCCTCCATTCCAGAGACAATCACCTCTGTGATGCGCTGAGCACACACAGAGGGTCTCTATCCTGGAAGCAATAATCATTCCACGGGAAATCGGAAAAGTACATCCTCAGGTCGTCCCACCGAGCTGAAGCAAAATGCCAGAAGCATCGCCTCTTCGGTGGGTCAGAGGATGTACAGGAGCGATAGGACAGGATGCAGAAATAAGATTGTGATCGGAGGAGCCCAACGGAAGAACAGTTTGACAGAATAAGCAGAAGGGTTTGAGGTAAGGAAGAGGTCTAGAATGTTGGGCCGATCTCCAAGACAGTCAGGAATACGTGTAGGTGCTGGACCAACTGCTCTAGGTCGTTGAGGATAGCAAAGTTGTGAAGCTTGTTCACCAGGATGGTCAGTGAAAGAGGATGAAAGCCAAAGCTGGTGGTGAACATTGAAATCTCCTAGGATGGAGATTTCAGCGAAGAGAGAGTGGGTCAAGATGTGCTCCACTTTAGAATTCAAATAGTCAAAGAATTTTACATAGTTGGTAGAGTTAGGTGAGAGATAAACAGCACAGATGTATTTAGTAATAGAATGACAGTGAAGTCTTAACCAGATGGTGGAAAATTCAGAAGAGTCAAGGTCGTGGGCACGAGAGCAAGTGATGTCGTTGCGCACGTAGGCGCAACATCCAACTTTGGATTGAAATTTAGGATAGAGATAGTAGGAGGGAACAGAGTAGAGATTGCTGTCAGTAGCCTCAGAAACCTGTGTTTCGGTGAGGAAGAGAAGGTGAGGTTTAGAGGAGGAGAGATGGTGTTCCACAGAATGAAAATTAGAACGAAGACCGCGAATGTTGCAGAAATTGAGAAGAGTTATCAAGACACCTCTCAGGTCGGCAACCAGAAAGGGAGTCCTCCCTGGGGGAATTTGTGGTCCCCAGGCAGGGACTCCGAGGCATGTAATTGAGCCATTTTGAATTTTGAATTTTGGAAAAAGGTGTATATGTTATGTGAATGTAGTGTGGTGTGGATAAAGAGAGGATCTGTCTTTAGAGAGCATGCTGAACTACTCTCCAGTGTTGGTGAGACAATAGGGAAACAGTTAGTGAGGACATGGGAAGGGTCTTTGGAGGCTTCAGCTCCTTTTCACCTCCCATATATACCTCACGAGGAGTGGCTTGCGCCCGTTCAGTAGGTGTCTTCCTACCTACTATATATATATATATATATATATATATATATATATATATATATATATATATATATATATATATATATATATATATATATATATATATATATATATATATATATATATATATATATATATATATATATATATATATATATATATATATATATATATATATATATATATATATATATATATATATATATATATATATATATATATATATATATATATATATATATATATATATATATATATATATATATATATATATATATATATATATATATATATATATATATATATATATATATATATATATATATATATATATATATATATATATATATATATATATATATTTATATATATATATATATATATATATATATATATATATATATTTTTTTTTTTTGGTGGTGTTGTTGTTGTTGTTGTTGTTGTTGTTGTATCTTATTTTACTGACCTTGGTGTGTGCTGTATTGCACGGAATGCGGTTTCAAATAATATTTGCCGTTCGTTTCGCGTGTTTTTTTTATGGTGGGTGGCTGCGTTTTTATTCTTTTAATGCGAGGTGTGTGGCGCGTGTTTGTTATGCTTTGCGTCCACGTGGTGTTTTCAGCCCGTGATGGCGGTGTTTGTTTTGTTATATCACTCGAGTCACGTGAGCTGTAAGATGGCGGGGGATACACTACCATCGGAGTGATGGTGGGTTTGATGGAGTGGTGGTGCAAATGTGAGTGGGTGCGTTATGGCAATGGTACTGCTGGTGATGATGGAGTGGTGGTAAAATGTATGAGGAACTGTAGTGGTAATGGCCGTGGAGGTGATGGTGGTAGTTTGTACTTGACTCAGATGGTGGTGGTGGTGGTGACAATGGGTTGTAAATTGTCGCAGTTAATGGAAGTAATGGCCCTAGTAGTGGTGATGGTCGTTGAGGTGATGATGGTAGTTTGTACCTACCACAGATGATGATGGTGGTCGTGGTGATTATTGGTTGTAAACTGTCGCCGTTAATGGAGGTAATGGCCATGGTAGTGGTGGTGTTAACAGTGGTCGTGGGGGGAGGACTACGTTAGTGGTGGTGGTGTTAATGTTGCAGGCAGATGGGACGACTAGGTGGTGGTGTCGACAGAGTTAGCGGTTGTTGTTGTTGCTCTTGTTTTTGTTGTTGTTTTTGGTGGTGGTGGTAGTTGTAATGGTGGTGGGCCATGTCAGCAGCTGTAGAGGTTGTGGTGATGGTATTCTTTTTGTTGATACGAATGTCAGTCGCTGAAAAAAAATGTGGTTATGCTATTTGTGGAATTGGCACATCATCTGCAGCGTGTGTTTTATTCGTATGTGGTATAGATGTCACCGGCACAACGTTCATGGTGAGGTTAAGTGTGATTACTGGTGTTTTCTGGTGTGGATGACAGTCCCGTTGTGTTGTGCGTCGGAGTAGTGTGGGTTCGGTAGTGTGACTCGGTTGGTGGAGCTTTAGCCATGGAGGTATCCATGGCTTTAGCGGTGTGGCTTGGGTGTTATGAGTGGCGACAATGTGGCGTATGGGTGATGTTGCTCGGGCAGTGTGACTCAGGTAGGCTGTGTCAGGGTGGTATGGGTCGGGTAGGCTGTGTCAGGATAGTGTGGCTCGGGTAGGCTGTGTCAGGATAGTGTGGCTCGGGTAGGCTGTGTCAAGATAGTGTGGCTCGGGTAGGCTGTGTCAAGATAGTGTGGCTCGGGTAGGCTGTGTCAATATAGTGTGGCTCGGGTAGGCTGTGTCAAGATAGTGTGGCTCGGGTAGGCTGTGTCAAGATAGTGTGGCTCGGGTATGCTGTGTCAAGATAGTGTGGCTCGGGTATGCTGTGTCAAGATAGTGTGGCTCGGGTATGCTGTGTCAAGATAGTGTGGCTCGGGTATGCTGTGTCAAGATAGTGTGGCTCGGGTAGGCTGTGTCAGGATAGTGTGGCTCGGGTATGCTGTGTCAAGATAGTGTGGCTCGGGTAGGCTGTGTCAGGATAGTGTGGCTCGGGTAGGCTGTGTCAGGATAGTGTGGCTCGGGTATGCTGTGTCAAGATAGTGTGGCTCGGGTATGCTGTGTCAAGATAGTGTGGCTCGGGTATGCTGTGTCAAGATAGTGTGGCTCTGGTAGGTTGTGTCTGGATAGTTTGGCTCGGGTATGCTGTGTCAAGATAGTGTGGCTCGGGTATGCTGTGTCAGGATAGTGTGGCTCGGGTATGCTGTGTCAAGATAGTGTGGCTCGGGTATGCTGTGTCAAGATAGTGTGGCTCGGGTAGGCTGTGTCAGGATAGTGTGGCTCGGGTATGCTGTGTCAGGATAGTGTGGCTCGGGTTGGCTGTGTCAGGATAGTGTGGCTCTGGTAGGCTGTGTCAGGATAGTGTGGCTCGGGTAGGCTGTGTCAGGATAGTGTGGCTCTGGTAGGCTGTGTCAGGATAGTGTGGCTCTGGTAGGCTGTGTCAGGACAGTGTGGCTCTGGTAGGCTGTGTCAGGATAGTGTGGCTTGGGTAGGCTGTGTCAGAATAGTGTGGCTCTGGTAGGCTGTGTCAGGATAGTGTGGCTCTGGTAGGCTGTGTCAGGATATTGTGGCTTTGGTAGGCTGTGTCAGAATATTGCGGCTCTGGTAGGCTGTGTCAGGATAATGTCAGGATAGTGTGGCTCGGGTGGTAGTGTGCCTCGGCCCGTTGCGTGCCAATGAGAACATTCCCGTGGGTGCCGCCCTGTCATGACGCCGCCGCCGCCCAACACACGAGTTATTGTTTTTGTCATGACATACTGTCTCCACCCCCCTTGACCATAGCGTGAATTTTATTGGAGAATAAACAGAGAGAGTTCCATCGCTGTGCCTGAAAATTGACAAAAAATAATAAAAGATACACTGCTAGGCTTAAATAATAAGATAATGGTTTAAAAATATTTCATGAATGCAGTATCACCCTTCTTAATTGGTTAAGAATGATGAGATAATCGTTGTGACTCAAAAATCCCACGAAACAACGATTTTTTGCATTATAATATTGGTAATGATAGTTATTAACTAGGTTGAAAAAAGGTAAAGGATAAAGTGGCAGAGCTTATAAAAGGTTAGAAAATGTTGTGCTGTACACAACAGGTGCCAGAAAATGTAAAGGAATTAACGGCTGGGCCTGAATATAAAATAGTATAAAAACGCCCGCGAAACTGAAGCACATTCACGCAAACATGAGTAACAAGGCGCTGTTAAATATTTATGATTGGAGAGGGACAATGCCGGTTTGTGGGTTAAAATAATGAGTCCTGCCAAAAAATGGTGAAATCACGAGTGCTTTTTTTTAATACAGCATAATGTGTAGTATTTATTTATTAATTTTGGTGCGTGTCGGTGGAAGGGCGGAAAGGGCAGGCAGGGAAAGGAAAAGTGGGGCAAAATATTGATAATTGTACGCCGAGGTTTGAAAAGCGTTTGTGTAATTACAGTGTGTCGTAAGTGTATACGATGGTGGTGGTAATGGTGGTGGTGGTGGACGTGGAGGAGGTGGTGGGGGTGGAGGACATAGTGGTGGTGGTGGTTGTGGTGGAAAGCATGGTGGTGTTTGTGGTGGTGTTGGTGGTGTGGAGGTGGTGTAGGTTGTGGTGGAGGACATAGTGGTGGTGGTTGTGGTGGTGGTGGTGGTGGTGGTGGCGGCGGCGGTGGTGGTAATGGTAGTGATGGTGGTGGTGGTGAATGTGGTGGTGTTGGACGTGATGATGGAGGTGGTAGTGATGGTGGTGGTGGTAGTGAAGGAGGTCGTAGTGGTGGTAGTGGACGTGGTGGTGGTGGTGGTACTGAACGTGGTTGTGGTGGTGGTGGATGTGGTGATGGTGTTGGTTCTGGTGGTGGTGGTGGTGCTTTGCTGTTGATAGTGTTGGCGGTGGTGGTAGTGATGGAGGTGGTGGTGGTGCTACTGGTGGAGGTGGTGTTGGTATTTTTGTTGTTGTTGTCGGTATCGGTGCTGCAATTCCTGCAATAAATGGAGGTGTAAGGCGCTCCTTCCGACCGATAGCCTACAGGTCACCCTTGGGCAAGGTGTAGAACCTGGATGCCTCCCGATCAGGGTTACGTGAAGCCATGGCTTGCAGGTGGTGGATGGTTATTGCGAGCACATTCTAAGGAAGAATAAGTGTTTGCAAAAAACAAAACGCTGGTCATACGAATCTTTGATCAATGGCCAGGGTTACCTGTCCAGTATGGACACTGCAGCTGAAGAAGGCAACGGGAAACCACTTCAGTACTGAACCCTTGTACAATCATGAAGCAAAGCCAAATAAATAATATTCGGAACAGGCTGTGGTGCTGACTGGGATGGTGGAAGGCAGAAGAACAAGAGGAAGACAGAGATATAATTGGATGGTGTGACGAGAGTGGCGGGAGGACATCTTAAGCCTGCTGAGCTATTGCAACTAACAAGAGACAGAATCAGGTGGCGCTCCATGGTTGCCGAAGTCCTCGTGGATACGGCACGTCGGTAAGGTAAGGTGTTCGTGGTGTTGGTGGTAGTGGTGGAGGTGATGGAGGTGGTGGTGGGGCTACTGGTGGTGGTGGTGGTATTTTTGTTGTTGTTGTCGGTGGTGTTGGTGGTAGTGGTGGAGGTGGTGGTGGTGGCGTTGGTATTTTTGTTGTTGTTGTCGGTGGTGCTGGTGGTGGTGGAACGGGTCTGTTTTGCTGGTATTTATCCCGCATCAAAGAGGGTATATTTACCTGGGCGCGAGAATACTGACACCTGCGAAGGTCGGGTTCCGGGAAATAACGGGGCACACCTGATGATTAAGGAGACGCAATGGGTGTAAATAGTGTTTTGCAACAGCCTGTCTGGATTGTTACGTCAGTACTGAATAGTGTAATGTTGCATGTGTGGGGGTGGGGGTGAGTGGATGAGTGAGTAGGTGGATGTAGGAGAGAGAGAGAGAGAGAGAGAGAGAGAGAGAGAGAGAGAGAGAGAGAAAGACGAGACGAGAGAGAAGTTATTGATTTCAGTTAGTAATCAATCCATATTTTTTTCCGGAAAAACGGTTTGAATAATGAATCGTGTTTTTTTTTTGTTGTTGTTGTTATTTGTTTGCACACCTATATTTGTCACCTACTTATCGCTCGCGGGGAACCTTCTCCTCCTCTGTTTGCATTGTTTGTTTACTTATGTAGTGTAAAAATGCAAAATGTTTTTCACGATCCAATGTATTGAGGTGATTTACGAAGTGCTCTATTAATTCATTTTGTTTGCCGTTGATGTATGCATTATAAATTATATTAGTTTGTTGGCCCACTTTTCGCAGCAGGTATACTAAAGCCTTTGTGTGTGTGTGTGTGTGTGTGTGTGTGTGTGTGTGTGTGGCCGTCTTGCCGTGATATTCGACCCCAAGGATTTATGCCAAGAGCCAAGGATCTCCATAATAGCCACGTGAGGACCCTGAGGAAGGCTGCAGACAAACGTATCCCAACACTTAGATGCCTCCCAACCCTCCCCTCACTACCGCACTCAGCTTGGCCCTCACGGCGCCGCTACACGGCCGCCGCTAGATACTCACAGGTGGCCGATTAGCAGCAAACCATCCACCACTGCCACCACCACAACTACAACCACCACCACCACTGCCACCACCACCATCACTACAACCATAACCAAGAGGAACCTGGTGTCCTTCAACGCCTCAAAAACACAGTTTATCCACCTATCCACTCGACACAATCTTCCAAACAAATATCCCCTATTCTTTGACAACACTCAGCTATCACCTTCTTCAACACTAAACATCCACGGTCTATCCTTAACTCAAAATCTCAACTGGAAACTTCATATCTCATCTCTTACTAAATCAGCTTCCTCGAGGCTGGGTGGTCTGTACCGTCTCCCCCAGTTCTTCTCCCCCGCACAGTTGCTATCCATTTACAGGGGCCTTGTCCGCCCTCGTATGGAGTATGCATCTCATGTGGAGGGGGGAGGGATCCACTCACACAGCTCTCCTTGACAGAGTGGAGTCAAAGGCTCTTCGTCACATCAGCTCTCCTCCTCATACTGATAGTCTTCTACCTCTCAAATTCCGCCGCCATGTTGCCTCTCTTTCTATCTGCTATCGATATTTTCATGCTAACTGGTCTTCTGAACTTGCTAACTGCATGGCTCCCCCCCTCCCGCGGCCCCGCTGCACATGACTTTCTACTCATGCTCATCCCTATACTGTCCAAACCCCTTATGCAAGAGTCAACCAGCATCTTCACTCTTCCATCCCTCACGCTGGTAAACTCTGGAACAATCTTCCTTCATCTGTATTTCCCCCTGTCTACGACTTGAACTCTTTCAAGAGGAGGGTATCAGGACACCTCTCCTCCCGAAATTGACCTCTCTTTTTGGACACTCCTTTGACCTTTATTCAGGCGCAGTAAGTAGCGGTTTTTTTTTATATATTTTTCTTTACTCCCTTGAACTGTCTCCTTAGCTGTAAAAAAAACAAAACAAAAAACGCTACCACCACCAGAACCACAACCACAACCACCACCACCACAACCACCAATACAACCACCACCACCACAACAACCACCACCACCACAACTACAACCACCATCACCACCACAGCCACCATCACCACCACAGCCACCACCACCACCACCATCACCACCACCACCACCACCAACAACAACAACAACACCACCACAACCATAACCACCACTACCAACACCACCACCACAACCACCAAAATTACAAAAACCGCCAACACTACCATCACCACCACAACCTCTACCACCACCACAGCCACCACCACTACCACCACCACCACCACAACGACCACTACCTCCACCACCACAACCACCAGCACCACCTCCACAACCACCAGCACCACCACCACCACAACTACCAAAATTACAACAACCACCAACACTACCATCACCACCACAACCACCACCACCACCACCACAGCCACCACCACCACCACAACCACCGCCACCACCACCAACAACAACAACATAAACACAAACACCATCAATAACATCACCACCACCACCACCACCACTACCACCACCATAACTACCACCACCACCACCACCACGAAAACTACCACCACCACCACTACCACCACCATAACAACCACCACCATAACAACCACCACCACAACCACCACCACCACTAGTACTACTACTTCTACTACAACCACCACCACCACTACTACTACTACTACTACTACTACTACTACTACTACTACTACAACCACCACCACCACCACCACTACCACCAACACCAACACCACCACCACCACCACCACCACCAATAACAACAACAACAACTACAACAACAACAACAACAGTACCATCGCCGACCGTCATTCTCACTACCACCAAAGAAACAAAGGGCTGCCGCAAGATTGATAGATGGAGAGAGAAGGACTATATGATGTGTGTGTGTGTGTGTGTGTGTGTGTGTGTGTGTGTTAGACATCTAAACGTTATCCAGGAATATTATGCATGTAAATAGACTCGTTACGGAGAGGATGCCCAACGCTGGAGCCTCAAAGCATCCGCCCAACACAACCAATTATACTTCTGATGGATCTCCCTTCCCCTTCCCTGCTGCTGCATCTCATCTCATCCCGGTGCGCGCTGACTGACCACACACTCACCCTCTTCCTTCTAATGCTGGTGCACAAAATAATATTGAATGTCTTTCTTTCTGTCCATCTCTCTCTCTCTCTCTCTCTCTCTCTCTCTCTCTCTCTCTCTCTCTCTCTCTCTCTCTCTCTCTCGCTCAGACTCTCTTCACATCCATTTTCATTTAGATTTCATTATAAGAATATTCGTGACCTACTCCTCCTCCTCCTCCTCCTCCTTCTCCTTCTTCTCCTCCTCCTCCTCCTCCTCCTCCTCCTCCTCCTTCTCCTCCTCCTCCTCCTCCTCGTTTTCTCCCTCCTCCTCCTTTTATAGCAAATTTTTCCATTCAACGTCCTCCTCCTCCCGGATTTTTTTTCACGTTCTCTCCTTTACTACATATTTTCTAACCTATTACCGGTTCATTTTCTACCTTTGGCCCCGTTCACACTGTGCCGACTTTGGGCCACGATAACCCAGCGACTCTTAGGCCCCCTTCACACTGTGCCGACTCATCATCCGGCCATCGTTTCTAGACATCTTTCCGACCCTGTGCGACCTTATCATATCAACATTTCACACCCAAGACCTCGTGTACCCGAATCGCTGGCTTGTCGTGACCCAGAGTCGGCTCATTATGAACGGGGCCTTAGGTCCTCTTCACACTGTGCCGACTCTGAGCTACGACAACCCACGACTCGAGGGTACATTATGTTTTAGATATTGATGTGAAAGGGTCACGTATGGTCTGAAATAGGTCTAGAAACGATCGCTGGATGCTGAGTGGACGTTGGGGTGGGAGTGTGGGATCGCAAGGGGGAGCGCGAAAAAGTGTTCCATGATAAACTTCCACGACAAGATCCGGCAAGGGACTGGACCAACGGTTATTTCCGGTTGAGGTCTGAGAGAGGTCTGGAACAGTCGTCGAAACTGACCCCAACAGACTTGTCTTGTCTTTAGACAGTCACGAAGACTGTAGGGGTCATTATTTTTTATTTTACCATTTCCTGTCGGCATAAAATTCTTAAAACAAGATTTAGAGACAAAGCGTGGTTTAATGATGAATGCAGAAGAGCCTTCGGGACAAGCAATCTGTTTATAATATGTGGTCTAGGTATAGGACTCGATTTTGCTGGGATAACTATGTCCGAGAACGTGTTAGTGCTCAGAGAGTGTATGACACTGCTGAGGATGATTACAATATGCATCTTAAAGATGTACTTACTGGCACAACTCAGTCTCATTCCTGGTGGTCTGCTTTGAAATCCTCACTTTTTGGGGTTGACTCCTCAATTCCGCCTTTATGTAAATCTGATGGCTCAGTCACTTATGATCCTACTGCTAAAGCCAGTCTTCTTGCTTCTGTTTTTTTTATGCTAAGCAGAGTGATATTGTGGTTAACTTACCAGATTTCTGTTTTCCATCTCCCAGACTTAATTATTTTGCATTTAGGTTCTCTGACGTCCAGGGACTCCATGATGAATTAGATCCATATGGTGGTTCTGATCCATGTGGGTTCTTCCCTCTTTTCTTAAAAACACCAGTCACTTATTAGCCCCTAAACTTGCTGTCATTTTTAGAAAACTTATTCGCCAGGGTTGTTTCCCAGTTTGGTGGCGTACTGCCAATGTCACTCCAGTTCCTAAGGGAGTAACTCCCTCACTTCTACCTATGGAGTACCGTCCGATTTCTATTACTCCTGTTGTGTCAAGACTTTTCGAGCGTTTGCTGGCCAAACGTCTTATGAGATTTTTTGAGAGTAATAAGATACTTCCTATATATCAGTTTGGTTTTCGTAAGGGACTTGGCACATGTGACGCTCTTATGACTATGACTCATGATATTCAGTGCTATTTAGATGATGGACAAGAGTCTAGAGTGATTTCCTTAGACGTCAGTTCTGCCTTTGATACTGTTAATCATAAAGCACTTCTATTTAAATTACAATCCGTGGGTGTAGGCAGTTCATTTTTAGGCATTTTAACTGACTTTTTGACTGGTCGTAGTCGAAGAGTTGCAATTGACGGTGCTTTCAGGTCATTTAGCCCTGTTAGGTCAGGCGTTCCCCAAGGCAGTGTATTGGGTCCCCTGCTTTTTATCTTTTTTACTAGTGATATGTGGAATGGTATTTCATCAAAAATGATTGCTTATGCCGATGATACCAGCCTCTATGTACCTATATCTTCCCCCCAACATAGAAGAATTGTTGCCGAGGCTCTCCAAGAGGACATTAATAAAATCATGTCCTGGTGCAATCAATGGGGGATGAAATTAAACCCGTCTAAAACCCAGAGTCTAATTATTAGTAGATCTAGGACCCACCAGCCTGTTCATCCTCCTATTATTAATGGTACACCTATTAGAGATTGCACTTCCTTAAAATTGCTAGGTGTTACTTTTGATTCTAAATTAACTTTTGAAAAACACATACGGCAGTTGGTGGCATCAATTTCCCCCAAAACAGGGTTGCTTCGTAAATGCAAAAAGATATATCAGGATGATTCAGTTATTTTACGGAGTTTTTACTCATTCATCCTCCCTTCCTTTGAATATTGCTCCCCTGTATGGGTTTCAGCTGCTAATTCTCATCTTCATCTTTTGGAGAGGGCCTTCAATAATATTAGATTCCTACTACCCAATCTTAACATTACATAAGAGCATCGCCGGTTGATAGGATGTTTGACATGTCTGTATAAAACTGTTAGTATTAATGACCATCCCCTGCATAGTAAACTTCCCCCACCTTTTAACCATGTTCGTGCTACTAGGTTTCCTTAATAGTAAAGCTTTTTCATATATACGATGCAATACTAATCAGTTTTCAAGATCATTTATCCCTGCTGTAACGAAACTATAGAACTCTCTTCCAGAAAAGGTTGTTAATTCCTGTTCATCTAATTTATTCAAAAGTAGGGTTAATTATTTTCTTTTAAAACGCCCTATCTCATTTCCATAGCTATGCTGGGCCCTCCTTAGTGACCCAATCACGTTTGGGGGTTTTGTCATCTTGACTCTTCTTTGGGGCTCCCTCATAGTTCTAATAATAATAATAATAATAATAATAAAAATAATAATAATAATAATAATAATAATATCCCAAGACTTAATATTTTTCTGACGGCGACCGTCCTCTAACCACTTGTCAGAGTGCCGGCCAACATATTTTTATCGTTGGATGTGGAATCCTCTTGCTCCATTTCGGCCATTAATTTATAATAATGTCATACTGCGTCCTCCAGAGCAGCCTGGGGCGACCCCACGTGCATCGCTGCAGCCTTTTCTTCTTGCTCATTCTCCTACTTGCCTTGACTACCTTCTCTGCCGCCATCAGGAGCTTTATATATATATATATATATATATATATATATATATATATATATATATATATATATATATATATATATATATATATATATATATTTTTTTTTTTTTTTTAGCAATCGCGAACACAAGAACAACTTCTGGCCATGGCCATGTTTCACTGGGACAAGTTTGGGAGCCATCACAGCACGCACGCACTCCTACTGTGTCTCTTTGGAGTTGAATGACACAAAGAAAACTTGCGGCCCATTATGCATATTTCAGGACCCATGAAAAAGAGACTACTGGGCAGATGTATCGTGCCAAAATATCATTTTAAAGTTCAGGGTAGAATTCGGCGACAGTTGGCAAGGATGTCGTCAAGACAGTCGGGAAGACAGTAAGGAACGCCGTCGGCTAACTATTAGGTAAGTGCTGGCCAGCTGGTCGGCCAACCAGTTCACAGACAGTCTTGCCAAGAGTCGGCGACCGTCTACAAAACTGTCGTCAAGACCGTCTGCGACTGTTAGCCAATCGGTCGGCAGAGTCTTGGTTGTCGTCAACATGGCGCCATTTAAAAAAAATTACTTGTGACTCGTCAGCAACTAGTTGGCCGAATGTCCCAGACAGACGACGACCGTCGGCAATCATACTAGCCGACACCAAGACACCAAAAAGTACTTTCCTCACTGGGAGCATTGGAGCCGACTTCACAAATCCAGAAGTCGGCACAGTGTGAAAGGGGCTTTACCTATCCGCCTCCAACCATCACCGCCACCGCCACCACCACCGCCACCGTCACCGCCACCGCCACCGCCACCACTCATCCATCATCCTACCTATTCTACCAATCATCAGAGTCAGTTGCTGGTTTTCCTCACTAACTTTCTTTCCTTTTTGTCACCGGGCATCAAACTTGTTCATGGGAGTGACCTTTCGTGTTGCCCGGTCATTTATTCACCCAGGGGGTGAAGGGGAGAGGTGGAGGGGGAGGGGGTGTTCACGGGCCAGGTAAATTGCAGGGCAGGTGCGCTTGCCGTTATTGGCTTAGTGATAGACTGACTGCCATACTTGTAAGTGTGGTGTTATACCTGCGCGCGCACGCGCGCGTGTGTGTGTGTGTGTGTGTGTGTGTGTGTGTGTGTGTGTGTGTGTGTGTGTGTGTGTGTCTGACTTTGTGTGTGTGTGTGTGTGTGTGTGTGTGTTTGACTTTGTGTGTGTGTGTGTGTGTGTGTGTGTGTGTGTGTGTGTGTGTGTGTGTCTGTGTGTGTGTGTGTGTGTGTGTGTGTGTGTGTGTGTGTGTGTGTGTGTGTGTGTGTTTACGAACGAATATGTTTGCGTTTACGCGCTGTAAATCTACCTTTGGTAATTTGAGACATTTCACCCTGTGCTACACCGCTAATTGGACAGTCATCGGAACAGTCTGATTGGAACCTTACCTGACTAAGGCCCCACCAATCACCCTGCTCTTCAGCCCACCTGCCCAGCCTCCCGCTTACCGTCCCTCCCCTTAAGCCCACGCATCCAAATACCCCCACCCCCCTCAATCTCTCTCTCTCTCTCTCTCTCTCTCTCTCTCTCTCTTATTCCTATAGACATAGCGATCATTTATTTAATAACATTTAATAACATTTATTTTTCACTCATCCCCTGACGCTCCTTGTTTAGATAGGGAGACTGATTGAAGGTGTGATCGTGGTGATGATGGTGGCGGTGTTGAGGGTTGTGATCGGGTTTAATTAATGGTGATGCTGATGATGGTGTTGATCATATTGTTTTGATTTGTTAATCTTATCAGGAAAAAAAATTGGTGCCACAGTTGGAATTGATAGTTTTTTTGTGCGTACGTGCATGCGTGCGTGCGTGTGTGTGTGTGTGTGTGTGTGTGTGTGTGTGTGTGTGTGTGTGTGTGTGTGTGTCATCGCGTCACGGACTCACACGTTCCTTCCTCTCCGCACAGGCGTGCGGCGCGCACACTTTCACTCCTTCGCCTCGGCCGCGGCACCGAGCGGCCGCTGCACTAAATTGCTCTGTATGTTGTGCTTGGCTCAGTGGCGATCTCGGCGGTAATTGGGCCGCTGATAACCAGCCACTCGTTCTCGCGGCGGCACGGAATGTGGTGATTAGGTGGAGGTGTGTGCTGAGTGGCCGCCTGAGTGGTGATTAGCAAAGGTCACTTATGTGGCGTGATTAGAGGCCGAGGAGGGGGAGGAGGGTCACTAAGGCCCCACCAACCACCCTGCTCTTCTGCCCACCTGCCCAGCCTCCCGCTTATCGTCCCTCCCCTTAAGCCCACGCATCTAAATACCCCCACCCCCCTCCAAGGAGGGGGGTGCTGAGTGTGCTGAGTGTCGTGATTAGGGTTGTGTGTTGCCGAGTTAGTATTCGCTTGGCTTCTCTTAACTAATTGGCGGTTATTGGTTCCCTTGATTGAGATATAGATACATACCATTTTTTCTCTTCTTAAATTATACCTCAAATATATAGATACTATTTGAAATATATTCAATAATTTTCATTGATATATTTAATTTTCATAGTTTTTATGCAATTTGCGTTTTTCTCTTCTCGCTCCATCTTTATTCATTATGAGGTACCCCCCTTTCAGGCTTTAACGTTAATATCATCAGTAATCGCTCGTTAGTTTATTTTTCTGTAATGTCTTTTGTTTTTCTTTGAAAGCGCTCCTCGCAGCTCTCTCTTTTCATTTCCCCTCCACACTAACTCCCCTCATCACCACCCGCCTGACCCGCACTCCCTCTTTCCTTCGCATCTCCATTGACTCCCTTCATCGTCCTCCTCCCTTTCCTACGTCCTCTCTTTTCTTCCTCTCTCCATTTACTCCCCTCATCGAACACTTTCCTTCTCGTCCCCTCACCGTCAAGCGGCCACACCCTCAGACCAGAACGGCTCCATGACCTGCCCTCCCTCTCTTCCTTCTCTTCCCTTACCCTTCCTCTTCTTTTCCCTTTCTGCTTTGTGTGTGCTTTCATACTTCGTTATATTTCCCCATCACATTTCCGTTTTGAATTTTTTTCTCATATCTTTCCCTCTCGTCCTCTTTAACATCTTTCTTTTCTTCTGTGCTTTCATTTATTTTTCTTTCCTTTTCCATCATCTTTCACGGTGTGCCTCTCGAGTGGAAAAAGGCCAATATTACCCCGATCTTTAAAAAAGGAGAAAAAACAAGCCAGTAATTATCGTCCTATCAGCCGTACGTCTGTCCTAATTAAACTATTCGAAAAAATAATTAGGGATAAAATGATCACTTTCCTTGAAACATATGAATTGATGACTGATAGTCAGCATGGATTTCGTAGTAATTGGTCTTGCCTTACCAACCTATTAACCTTTTTCAACGATGTTTATACATGTTGGGACGCCCGAAGCCCATATGACATAATTTACCGAGATTTTCAGAAAGCGTTTGATAAAGTTCCTCACGTTAGGCTTATTTCAAAACTGCGTTCCCACGGTATTAACAATCATCTATGTGCGTGGATTCATGACTGGCTCACCGACAGAGAACAACGTGTAGTTCTTAATGGTGAAGCATCGGATTGGCAACCCGTCACCAGTGGCGTTCCCCAACAGTATTAAATCAAAGTCAAAGTTGCGAGAACATTCAATCAGACTTAATAAGACTTGCCGACTGGAGCGAAAAATAGCAAATGTGTTTCAACGTAGATAAATGTAAAGTAATGCACATAGGTGAAAAGAATCCTAACTTTAAATATCAGCTTCAAGGACATGAGCTCAGCGAAATAAAACAAGAAAAAGATCTTGGTGTCATTATCAGTAACACTCTTAAAATGAGTGATCAATGTTCTGCGGCGAGTAAAAAAGCCAATATGATGCTAGGATTAATCTCAAGAAACTTTGATTATAAATCACCCGAACTTATGAAGAGATTATATTTAGCATTTGTAAGACCACACCTAGGACACGCCGTTCAATTCTGGTCACCGAACTATATGAAAGATCAAGTCTTGCTAGAAAGGATACAGCGACGAGCAACCAAACAAATTCCAGCGCTCCGTAACTTGACGCATGACGAGCGTTTACAGCGTTTAGTCATGTTTTCTTTAAAGAAGCGAAAAGTAAGAGGGGACTTAATTCAAGTGTTCAAAATCCTTAATAGATTCGAAAACATTAACCCAGATAGTCTATTTCAGAGAGACACCAACACAATAACACGCAGCAACGGTTTGCAGTTAAAGGGAAACCGATGTAACACATTGGCGCGCAGAAGTTATTTCAATAATAGAGTCGTCGATCACTGGAATAGATTCCCACCGTCAGTAGTTAGCGCACAGAGTATTAATAGCCTCAAGTCTTCATTGGATAAGTATTTCAGGGATATAAGATTTTACTGACCCTTTTTCATATGTTTCAGGCAGTGAGGTGTGGGAACAGTAAGGTTAACAGGATACTGGAGCGTACCCCTGTACCGAAGGTAAACGAGGATCAAGCCTCTACCTGTAACCCCTGAAACTACATATCACCCCATCATGAGCAATCCAATTTAATACTAGCTTTTTTTTTTTTTTTTTAACTACCTACACTGTTTACTGACCCTTTTTCGTTTATCTTAGGCAGCCTGCAGCACGAGTACAACCTGAAGACATTAGTTTTCCCCACAGCTTAGGTCACCAGTAGTGTAAGTTAAGGGTAGTAATTTCCTCTTATTTCTCTCTTTACTGTAAAATTTCCATGTCCCTTTCTTCCTTAAAGGCACATGGTGATCTCTTCTAACTATTTCCTGCCGGCACGTTGCCAGAGGGAGATGTGGGTTGGGAGAAGCCTTCATATATTCTATCCTGTCCTACCACACGTAGATTTCTAGTAGTAGCGGTAGTAAACAGACACCCTCGCCATAGACCGACAGGTCTTCTGGTGTCTATTCTTCCTATGTATTCCTATGTATTTGCTTCCTCCGCACCCTTTCTTATATTTTATCACCTATTTTTTCAACTCTCGTCTTTGTTTCTTTCCTCCTCGCAGGGTTGGTTTGATATAAATCAAATAAATTAAATTAAGTGATTTAAATCGATTTAAATCAGACTAAAAAAATCATGATTTAAATCAAAATTAAATATACTGTATTTGAAATGATTCAAGTGTTATATGAAGACTAAAATATATAATGATTTAAGATATATATATATATATATATATATATATATATATATATATATATATATATATATATATATATATATATATATATATATATATATATATATATATATATATATATATATATATATATATATATATATATATATATATATATATATATATATATATGGAAGAAGGAAGAACATGTGAACCATTTGTGAACCATTTGAAAAGTATCAAGTCTACTTGTCCTGTACTGATCCTGTACTGGTCCTGTAGCAAATCAGGCACCAGCGAATCATTGCCATCTCTGACAAGAAAAATATTCAAAAGCATGAAAAAGAAAGTGAGTCTTTTTTGTTGATAATAACAATAAATGTAATTATGAAGTTTAATGAGCTTAATTCTTATTTTAATGCAAAGTAACGTGATTAAGTCTAATTTCTTATTAATATGATCCA
Source organism: Eriocheir sinensis (assembly GCF_024679095.1). Lineage (NCBI taxonomy): Eukaryota > Metazoa > Arthropoda > Malacostraca > Decapoda > Varunidae > Eriocheir > Eriocheir sinensis. The sequence continues at coordinate 735,858 of NW_026112087.1, forward strand.
AATTTGACAAAATATAAATAGACAAATTGGCAACTTATGGTTTTCATGGGTACTTATGATTTTTGTGTGAAAAACTCATCTTGGGTAATGTATATTAAACTATGGTTTCATTTAACTTTGGCTAAATTTAATACAAGAAATTGGCCTCATAAGACTAAAACAGATAATCAGTGGAAACAAACAAGGTTTAGTGCAAACAAAAACAAAAAAATTGATTTAAATAAAAACAAATCCGATTTAAATCAAATAAATCGATTTTTTTTTTAAATCATGATTTTTTTTTCCAACCCTGCCTCCTCGTAAAGGTATGGAGGTGAATAAGATTGGAATGTATATTGAGGAGTCACGCTGAGGGCGGAGTAACACCGCTCACAGAACTTGCCTCGCTCCTTCCACGTGGTCCTCCCTCTCTGCGATGTCGGAGACGCTGAAGAGACCTGAAACACACACACACACACACACACACACACACACACACACACACACACACGCACGCACGCACGCACGCACGTACCCCCCCCCCCCCCCCCCCCCCCACACACACACACATCAAGACATTTCTGCACGTTGAACTTTTTTGCACTTTATTTTCTCTCCATTCATCTTTATCATTTCCCACTTTCTTCCTCTAAACAGCGTTTCCTCTTTACCTCTTTTTTTCTCTTCACGAAATGATTTTAATGCGGGGAGGAAGAATATTAAGGTACACATTTTTATATAACATTTAGCTCTCTGCCCTCCCTTCTCTCTGCTTCTTACTACTTACCTAATTCCTGAGACCTCCAATTCCCTCTTTCCACACACCATTTTTTATCCCCTTAGAACACTCGCCCTCCCTACGCCCCTCTCACTCCCCCTTCTCCATGAGGCCTCGTGTTCATCACCCTTCACGGGGGGAGGGGGGAGGGGCCATATAGGGGAATAAACTGGGAGGGGAATCTCATTGAGAGATTTCGGGGGTAGCGTGTAAGACATATATTTCTCTCTCCGGTAAAATTGCAGTGTTTGGCCGAGGCAGCAGAGCCGTGTATCACTATTCACAACATCCACGGGTGTTAGATAAACCCCGGTGATGGCCAGGCGCTGCTGAGGCGACCCCAAAGTGAAGGGCGGCGACGTGGAGAGGGAGGAGGAGGAAGAGGAGGAGAAGGAGGAGTAGGAGGAGGAAGAGGAGGAGGAGAAGAAGGAGAAGGAGGAGGAGAAGGAGGGAACATGGAAATGCAGGAAACAGAAAGTCTGTTGGCTCATTACGAGGTTGCCCGCTGTTGTGATTTGATCTGCGAGACAGCCACTTCGTGCCTGTAGAGTATATGAAAGCAGTTCGGCATTCAGTTTACTCCTGCCGCAACGAAATGACGGTCGATTCAATTTTTAAAGAAGTTGATGGTATTCACTTTTTCTATTTCCGAAGGAAGATTGTTCCAGTGGCGGATGACTTGGTTTGAGGAGAAACTTCTGCCAACTTCTGTGCTACATCGCCTTTCTTGAATGGGTAAACCATTACTTCTGATTCTTGGATTGGTTAGCGGAGGAGGAGAAGGAGGAGGTGTTGAGGCGTATTTGGGGTTGAATGACTTGGTATTGATGATGGTGGTGGTTGTGATGGCAATAATGGTGGTGGTGATATGCCTGGGTTTTTGTGGTTTGCCTGCCTCTTTTCCTCTGTGAGAGCAGTCCTTTGCGTTTTTTTTTTTTTTTTTTTTTTTTTTTTTTGTTCCAGGTTTGCCATGAACTGCCTCTTTCACTGTAAACATAGGGTACCAATGCTGATTTTCGACCTCTCTTCATCAGACCTCCATTATTTTTTCTTCGTTTATTTTTTTGTCTTGTTTTCCGCATAGATTTGGTGCGTTTTCTCACTCATGATTTTTTTTACCCAGAGCAGCCTATGGAAGGAGGCGAGAAGAGAGGGAGTGGGGTACGGAGGGTGGAAAAAAGAAGAAAACAAAAGAAGGAGAAATGAACGGAGGAGTGAAGAAGAGCGACAGTAAAAGGAACTCCTGGGTGTAAGGAGGAAGGGAGAAAAGAGGAGAAGAGAGGAATATAAAGAAGCGACGGAGGGAGGCAAGTAAGTTTCAAAGTGATTCTGAGAAGCGTCGTAATAAGGTCTAAAAGAATAAGAAATTTTCTTAAAAATGTCATTCCGTCGTGCTTTTGGTGTGTTCTGTTGCAGTTGTGTAAGCCAGGGAGGGGATCATGTTATGCAAATGTGCGAATAAAGTGCAAGGGAATGATGTATAATTTATGTGCCCAATGTGTGTGCGCGCATTAGTTATGTTGGCAAACACTCTTGCGTGTTCACTCCGCGAGGGAAATGATTGTAAATATTTGACGAGGGTTTTGTTTTTCTTGTAACCCTAACAGAGTTTGTCGGATACATCAAGTGAATATATTATTAGTCATTTTGTGTAAGAAGCATTCACATCTTCACAGATAAACTTGTGTAAACACAGTTAGATTGAAAGAGAAGACGTAAGTGAATATTTAAAATGTAGCTCAAATGAAAAAAAAACATTATCAAAGAGAAAGCTCGTGAATTATTACCGCGGAGGTCGAAATGAGGGAACACACGACCTGCCACCGTTACTCAAATAGGAAAGGACATTATATGAACTGTGACCTCTTCCACAACGCCAGCACAAGATGCGAGCAGGTAATGGCCTGGTGGGAAGTGGCCGATAACAAATACGGAGGGAAAAAAACATAAAAGCGGAAAGGCACGGAACAAAGAAGTGAAAGTGATCAGAAAAGAAGGAAAACTAGAGGCAGCGGATTGGCTGGAATACCGGCAGTCAGTGGAGAGACAAACAGTCCGACAGAAACAAAGACCGGCCGACAGGCAGACTGACACAAAATCTATCCATCACTCCTCACACTTGTCATGAAGTAAAATATGTGCCAGAAATGCTCATTCCCGTTTTATGGGTATTGAGCCACGACTGACAACAACACCAACATTCACTAATGCGGCTGGGATAAAAGACGATAAGAAACACTTCCGGTCCAAGAAGGCAACTAAGGTGAGGCAAACAAAACCAAGCTTAAAAATAAATTGTTCCAAGGTAGTTTTCCCTTTTCGATATTTGTTGGCATGTTTGTATGCGTGCATGCGTGCGTGCGTCCGTGCGAATATGTGTGTGTGTGGGGGGAGCGCTAAATCTAATTCCTGGAGACACCCCGCAGTGAGCCACCCGCATGAGAATTCGTCTTATCCGTGCCTTCCCATAAAAAAATATTTCCTCTACTCCGACGGAATTGTTTCTTACCTTTTTCTTTCCCTCTCTGGATTCAAAACCTTGTGGAGGAAGGAAGGAGGAGGAGGAGGGGGAGGAGAACACGACGGCGGAGTAAGAGAATGAAGAAGAGGACATAAAAAGAAGGCGGGAAGGGAATTGGAGGAAGAGTATTGTTTCCTCTTATCGCCACTAATGAAAGACTCGGTGTCTGCCATGAAAAAGTAGCGGTTCTTTGGGAGGTGATAGTGATCTGCTTCCCTTGGTGTGCAAACACAATTGAAATCTTTAAAGTGGGCTTAGATTAGTATCTATGGATGGGAAGAAAATTTGGTAAGCAACCCATCTTCAAACTATCGTGCGTAGGCCGACTGGCCTTTTGTAGTCTCCTCGTGTCCTTGTGTATTCTACCCTTGTGTATCCTTGTGATATGTCCCTGTTCTACTGTGTGTGTGTGTGTGTGTGTGTGTGTGTGTGTGTGTGTGTGTGTAATTTTTTTTTCACCTCTTGGTCTGCTGCGGGTCTCTCGAGACAGCCAGCCGTTCTCCTATGGAAGAGCACAGAGCTCGTAGTACCGATCTTTGGGTAGGACTGAGACCACTCACATACAACATACCGCGACAACGAGGTCACAACTCCTTACCTGACGTCGCGCACCTCCTCACTGCTAGGTGAACAGGGGCTACACCCGGCCGGGAAAGGGAACCCCGATCCTTCTGGTTGTGAGCCAGACGCTCTACCCCTGAGCTACTGGACCGTGTGTGTGTGTGTGTGTGTGTGTGTGTGTGTGTGTGTGTGTGTGTGTGCAAGTATCTCAGTATCTTATTCCCAGTATCATCAGCAAAGAGACATCATCAAGGTGGGATTCCTCAGTGTTACACAAGAACATAGATAAATAATTGAGGTATCGCTTAATTTTGACCATGGAAATTGAAGAAGATACTGGTAATTTCATGCATGCAATGTGCATACAAAACAAAGGTGGTGTGTTCGACGGCATGAATCAGAGCCAATAGTGTTCACACATGACCCATATATGAGATCCAAAGCTGAGCTGCCTTGCCGAGAGAACCTGCTTTATATTCACCACGATAATCAAGGTGGTTGTTTCTGTTTCTGCAATGTTATATATTCATGCTGCTCCAATACTCTCTGGAGATAGTCAGGACAACATCATTCAAAGTCATCTGGATCTCATCTGACAGTTCTGCATGATGGCTGTTCATGTATTGCTCAAGAAGTAGTCGTTCTAATGCATCTGCAACAACCTTGTGACAGTGAAGTGCATGGTCATAGTGTTTGTGTCTGGATGGATCCTGAATCAATGAGACCTGCTGATAAATTTGTTTAAGCGGTACGATTTGCAGATAGAGTTCAAATAGAGTTATAAATTAATTCCTTGACCCCCAAAATGTAGGTTTAAACACCAATATGATGATTCTAAGACAACTTGGCTGGAGTAGGTAGGAAGACACCTACCGAGACGGGCGCAAGCCACTTCCGGTAAGGTATATATGGGAAATGAGGAGGGTGCTGAAGGCCTCCAAAGACCTTTCCCATGTCCTTACTAACCGTTTCCCTATTGTCTCATAAACACCAAAGAGTAGTTCAGCATGCTCCCTAAATACATATCCTCTCTTTATCCACACCACAATGCATTCACACAACATACACACATTTTCCTAAAATTCAAAATTCAAAATGGCGCACAATAACACTGCCTCGGAGTCCCCGCCTGGGTGGGGGGCCACAAATTCCCTCAGGATGGACTCCCCTTCTGGCTGCCGACTTGAGAGATGTTTTGATAACTCCTCGAACCTCTTTCTTATCAATTTATGCAACATTCGCGGGGGTTACACTGGAGACCCTGCTGGCCAATACTCGAGGGGGGGCTCTGGTGATAATGGTGGTGGTGTCAAATTAGTGCATGAAAGTATGAATGGAATTTCCTCCGTAATCAGAGTTCGACGTTTGTTTTCCCATACACTGAAGAGGGCAATATTTTATTGTTATTTTTATTATTATTATTATTATTATTATTGTCATAGACTCCGTATCCTTGACGGGTGTCGGGAGGGCTTTGGCGCAACAGCTCGCGAGATAGGCGGGCAACATTATCGCGCTCTCTCGATCTACCCTCCTTCCCCCCACACACACCACACGTTATATATATATATATATATATATATATATATATATATATATATATATATATATATATATATATATATATATATATATATATATATATATATATATATATATATATATATATATATATCAGGGTTGGCGGTTTAAACCAAACGGTTTAAACCATGGTTTAAACCAATAAAAAAACAATGGTTTAAACCAACTAATAAAACCATTTTTTTTCTTTTGTGTGTATCTTTGTTAGTTTCATCAGTATTGTGGTTTTAACTATATGTAAGATTTTAATTATGTACAGCAGGGTTGGCGGTTTAAACCAGGGGTGTCAAACTCAAAACCCTTGGAGGGCCAATTCATACTCTGAAGTGCCGTCATGGGGGCCAACAAGGGTAGAAAATATATTGACAAGATTGAAGTTACCGTGATACCGCGGTCCATTTATGACTATCCCGCGGGCCATGAGTTTGACACCCCTGGTTTAAACCAAAACCCATCAATAAAACCAGTGTTTTTTGTGAATCTTTTTTAGTTTCATCAGGTATTGTTGTTTTAATTATATGTGGTTATATTTTTTTATAATGCACAGTCACTTTACTAACACCAGGATGTAAACGTCAGTTGATAAACTCAAATCTCTATTCAAATGCTGTAACTTCAAAGTAACTGAAAACAACTTGCTGTAATGACTCTTCATTCGTACTATTTGTCGTTCCATTGCTTTACGGCAATTTTTACAAATTGCTCGGCAGCCTTTTCTGCCTTCAACAACTTTAAAAAAAAAAAATATATATATAGTCTGGTTTTCTGCCTGTCATATTGATGAATAGTTCAGCACTAGGTTAATCACCAACAGTTTCAACTTTGTTTCTAATAACTTGAGTCTTGATAGTTAATGTTTTGATCACTGCATTATAATATCTCTGTGCCTGTTTGAATATAATTTAATCAGTAAAATTTCTAATATTTTTCATAATTCAAGATAAAGATTAAAACACAATCATACTCACTTTTCTATACACTATTTGCTCTGTTTTTGTAATGAAGCATGTTCAGTATACAGTATGTATCAATTTAAATTACATGGTAGTTCAGCGTATGCGTATCTATATATTTTCGGCGTTATGAGATCTGAAACGAGAAGGATTTAGCGCGTCATCTTATCCTCCCACTCACCCTCACATCACCTTCGCTGTATGGCACTGTTCAAGCACTGGAATGGTAGACACACGCACACGTTGCATTATTTCAACACTTAAGACTTGCACATCTTTCAAATGCGTATTATCTTAGCCTTTTCTTGGGAGTAACAAGCCAAGACCCCTTACATAGGACCCGTTTTCGCGCCAAACTTGCGCGTCCCTCACAGCGGTCTCCCTCACTCTAGCTTAGTTAAAACACAATTTTGGTCTTTCATATCTTGTTTCCAATCAAGCACTGTCCACTCCCTCCACATTCCACACCATCGCATCACCGATGCCCCTGTAACTAATGTGTGCAGCAGTAGATTACAAGGTGGCAGAGGAGTTCTTTGACTCAGAAACCGACGCCTATCTGCACATTTTAAAGATTTCTGGCTTCCTTTCTTTGATGCCACACTGCGAAGGGAGAATACGATATGAACAGCTTTATTTACTCCTAAAATCACGATAAATGGTTTCTCGGGATCATAATAAGCGCATAAAAATGTGATTCCGCAGCGTTTCCGCCATATTCGTCGATGCCTCCGAGGAACACGCCACAAATACTTCCAAGTTTTTGCGACTCATAGCCTTTACTGCGGATCAGGAACGGATCCTAGCACACTCTGATACTTAAGTCCATTTGTAAGACACAATAACACAGCTGAGATAGCTTAAGTCCTCACAAACTATCGCCCAATTAGCTTAACATCGGTTATAGGCAAGATGCTGGAGTCCATAATAGCCAGGAACATTCGGGAGCACAGAAACACAGCTTAATTCATGACTCGCAGCATGGGCTCACGAAAGGTAGGTCATGCCTCACTAATCTCGTGTCCTTCTACACTAAAGTATTTGAGGCGGTTGACAGAGATGAAAATTATGATGTAATCTATCTTGATTTTAGTAAAGCGTTTGACAAAGCTCCTCACCAACGACCGTTGCTTAAATTACAGGCTCACGGTGTAGAGGGTAAGGTTTTGAACTGGGTCAAGGCGTGGCTTAGCAATAGGAAACAAAGAGTGCAAATCAATGGTAAAAGATCTGACTGGGGATGTGTTATGAGTGGGGTCCCACAAGGTTCGGTATTAGGTCCACTTTTGTTTATTATTTATATCAGTGATTCAGATACAGGAATTAGTAGTGACGTCAGCAAGTTTGCAGATGATACCAAAATCGGTAGAGTAATTGAGTCGGATCAGGACGCTAGTATTCTCCAGGATGAACTAAACAGATTGTATGACTGGGCGGATAAATGGCAGATGGAGTTCAATGTAGGGAATTGCAGTATTCTGCAATATTCTGAGAGGAACAACCCCTCTCACAACTATTGCTTAAATGACACTCTCATAAGTAGGTCTGGGTGCGAGAGAGATTTAGGGGTCTTAGTGTGCTCTGATCTCCATCCAAGGGCACAATGCTTTCAAGCTAGAAATCGAGCAAATAGGGTACTGGGATTTATTTCAAGGAGCGTAAGCAACAGAAGCGCCGAAGTCTTCCTCAAACTATATTTAGCATTAGTTAGACCTCATCTTGACTATGCGGTTCAGTTCTGGTCACCTTACTATAGAATGGATATCAAAATGTCAGAATCGGTGCAGAGGAGGATGACTAAGATGATTCAGGGATTGAGAAACTTGCCATACGAGGAAAGACTCAAACAGTTAAACTTGCATTCTCTAGAAAGGCAAAGGGTGCGTGGAGACATGATCGAGGTTTATAAATGGATGAAGGGCTTTAATAAGGGAGACATTCATAAGGTTTTGTTGGTAAGAGAACCGGGTAGGACACGAAGTAATGGGTTTAAACTGGATAAATTCAGATTCAAAAGGGACATAGGCAAAAATTGGTTTACCAACAGGGTTGTGGATGAGTGGAATAGGCTTAGCAGTCATGTGGTGAGTGCCAATACAATTGTCACATTCAAAAATAGATTAGATAAATTCATGGACAGTGATACTAGGTGGGGTTAGATACACGGGAGCTTAGGGTCAAAGGAACTGCCTTGTATAGGCCTACCGGCCTCCTGCAGATTCCAACGTTCTTATGTTCTTAAAGTAGCGTACAATCCTGGGCACTGATGGGCAGCGGAGGCCACTTTCCCCTTTCCCGCACAGACCCGCAGACTAGTAACCGAACACGAACAATACACGTTCTGCGGTGATGAGGAACTTCATGAAACGGTACTAAGGGGAACGGTACCCTCATCTGATGTGTATAATGCTTTTTTTCTGATGTTTTATTCGCTAGATATATTATAAAATCTGGTCAACGTCTTTGACTTCCAGCACCTTATTATGAATATAAATGAAATAATATTAAAAACACCCCTGAATATACCAAAAATTATGCCAAATGAGGTTAGGCATAAAACTAAATTTCCAGTACACCAACCACGCCTAGAATATACCAAATTGGCATAATTATGCCAAACCTGGCAACCCTGCCAGTGACTCATGATTCTAGTCAGTCAGAGCTGCGAGCTGCGGTCGGGAGCAAGGTGCAAAGTGATAGTGTCGTGTACCGGTAGTGTATTACTGTAGCAGCGAGGTATAGTGTAACTAGGTATTATAGGGGGGCATCGTGAATGCAGTCATCACCGAAAGGGGGGGGGGGCGCTGTCCTGGAAGCTGCAATGGTAATAGTCGCCTGAATAATTGCCAGGACCACTATTCTAATGATTTTCAGTCCTAGTGACTCTATTCTCATTAATAACTCAGAATAAGTATTACTTAGGTTCTAGCACAGTAGATAATTAGATGCATGCTATCCATGTTGCATGGTGACACTGGCGTCTGTGGACTGTAAATTGTACATACGTACAGTCTGTGTATGCTAAGGCGGCCATTGTTGTTCTGAATCATCATAACAGCGTCCCTAACTCCGGGGAGCGCGATGCAGCGGCAGTATGCGGTGCGGGAGATAGTCAGGACAGCGCCTACCCCCCCCTCTCTCTCTCTCTCTCTCTCTCTCTCTCTCTCTCTCTCTCTCTCTCTCTCTCTCTCTCTCTCTCTCTTACAACTTTTTTGTAGCATGCAACTGGAAAATTAGAAGAGGTTTTTCATGTTTTACTACTCTTTAACATTGCAATTAAAAAGCATGTTAGACAAGCTGCATTTTGCCTTTTTTTACAGATTGTATGAAGATCAAATGAATATATTGCTAAATCCATCTCTAAATCTATCTATAATTCCTTTTCAAACTCATATATGTATATACGGATAGAATTACTGGAATAAAAATAATGAAAAGAAAAAAAAAATCTGTGGTTTAAACCAAAAAAAAAAGTTTTTTTTTAAACATTGGTTTTTGCCAACCCTGATATATATATATATATATATATATATATATATATATATATATATATATATATATATATATATATATATATATATATATATATATATATATATATATGTACACACACATACACACACACACACACACACACACACACACACTAACCATACATTAGTCTTGGCACCCTGCTTATCCCGACACTCTAACGCTTAGGTAATTATTTCTTTTGATCAACCCTATATGTTTTCAATATGGTAAAATAATCCCCTTCTGGCAACGCCAGTTCCTTGTGTGAAATGTAATAGTCGGTTAGTGACGGACACAGTGCTGGAAGTAAGTACAACGCCCCGCGCGTCCCTCCCTTGTTGTCGTTGATATATATATATATATATATATATATATATATATATATATATATATATATATATATATATATATATATATATATATATATATATATATATATATATATATATATATATATATATATATATATATATATATATATATATATATATATATATATATATATATATATATATATATATATATATATATATATATATATATATATATATATATATATATATATATATATATATATATATATATATATATATATATATATATATATTCACTTATTATCTTACCTGGTATCCCATTCCATGGTCCCTGTTACTTATATTGGACACCAGTTCTGAATCTGTAATGCATTATTCAATTATAAGACCACGAAGAATTTATAAAAGGGATGGTGGTATTTTTCTAAGGATGTGAGGAAACAAGTGTTGTAGGTGGAATTCCTGAAGTGGAGAGAGAGAGAGAGAGAGAGAGAGAGAGAGAGAGAGAGAGAGAACACGGGGGAGGTTATAAGAGAATGGAAAGGAATAAAAAAGGATAATATACAAGATGAACCGATTTTGAGGGAGGAATAGAAAGAAAGGAAAATTATGGAGTGAAAGTATAATTCTCTCTCTCTCTCTCTCTCTCTCTCTCTCTCCACTTCAGGAATTCCACCTACAACACTTGTTTCCTTACATCCTTAGAAAAATACCACCATCTCTTTTACCAATAATTGTTCTTCCTGGACTTATGGGTGAATAATGTATTACAGATAGCTATTCAGAACTTGTGTCTAATATAAGTAACAGGGAGCATGAAATGGGATAAGGGATAAGAATGAAAAGTGAAAATAACAAAAGTATATATATATATATATATATATATATATATATATATATATATATATATATATATATATATATATATATATATATATATATATATATATATATGCAGTCACCGCAAAATAAATCGGTCTGGAGATGCATTAGGCTAATATTTTTTTGGATGATCTCTCTCTCTCTCTCTCTCTCTCTCTCTCTCTCTCTCTCTCTCTCTCTCTCTCTCTCTCTCAAAAGCAATAGTGGCTTTATAAAGCAAAAACTGAGCGGACAGAAGAGATGTTAGTGTTGTGTTTTAGCGGTGCTTAAGTTTTTTTTGTATATCTTAATGATACTAAAGTGAACTGAAATGAAAATGTGACTTCATGGGTCCATGCCCATTACCACTGCGGGGCTACTTGCAAAATTTGGTGAGGGTAGGTAACACAATAAAGTCAGGACGCCTTTTTATTGTTTTGAGAGTTTGCCGCCTAATATTTAGGTGGTTCCGCCGACACCCGTCAAGGATACGGAGTCTTCGTTATTGTTATTATCATTACTTATGTCCCACTTTTTTCGGCAGGTCCCTGGCACCAGAGCCATCGATTGATATGCTCTGCGGGGAGTTATGAGTCCTAGTCAAAGATAATTCCATGTGCACGCACCCACAACCGCTCGCTGGCTCACACGCACACCCATGCACGCACGCACGCACGCACGCATGCTCGCTGGCTCGCACACACACACACACACACACACGGTGGCATACTCTTGGGACATACTTTGCAGCCACCTTTTGAAAGTATCCTGCCATCACTTCCTCGTCTCGTCGAGTCTTGAAGCAGCGTTACGGCAAAGCATTCTGTAAATAGTGTATATTGTTATTTTGTCGATACTCCTTCTTAACTACTACTACTACTTCTACAACAACTACTACTACTGTACTACTTCTACAACTACTACTACTACTACTACTCTGAACGTTTTTTATAGCAGTAGTGAGTAGCGGGCTTTTTTTTCTCCTTTGCTGTAATATATATATATATATATATATATATATATATATATATATATATATATATATATATATATATATATATATATATATATATATATATATATATATATATACTATATACTACTACTTCTACTACAACTACTACTACTACTACTACTACTACTACTACTACTACTACTACTACTACTACTACTACTTAAGAGTGCTCCTCGTAACACCGAGCAAAGTCTTCCCCTCGTCTGCTCGCTACTAACGTGGCTTTAAAAGAGTAATCAATCCAAGGCCTCGAACCGCATTAGCCCATCGGAGAGAGAGAGAGAGAGAGAGAGAGAGAGAGAGAGAGAGAGAGAGAGAGAGAGAGAGAGAGAGAGAGAGAGAGAGAGAGATTATTCGTCCAGTAATATGACGTAGCCTAGCATGTAAAAAAAATAATCAATAAGAAATGAAGGTGAAGTCCAGTCCAGTGCATGCGCGGCTTTCAGTAACATCGATACAGTATATGTGAATGGAGTATGAGTGGTGTGAGTGTGCTCCCCTCCCCTCGCCTCCTCTCCCCAACCCTTGCTACCTCTCCCAAACTCACGCCTCGTCTCCCCGCCTACTTCCCACCCAACCTCTCCCCTCTTCCATCATCTCCCCCCCTCCAGTCCTTAACCTCACTTCCCATTACCTTTCCGTTTCCTTGCCCCCCCCCCCCCCTCCCCTCTCTTCCCGTTCCGTCTCGTTCCCTCCCCTCCATCCCCCTCCCTTCCCGCCCTTTTTTTTACTCTACTTTCTTCTCTTCCTCCTCTTCCCACCCATTTCCTCTCTCAAGGTTGTGAGAAGGAAGTGGACATGGTATTCTTTCTTCTTTTTCTACTTATCTCTCCTAATCCTTCTCCTCCTCTTTCTCCTCCCTCTATGGTCTTTGTTGCATCACTTTCGTCCTCGTCCTCATCGCCCTTGCTTTTGTTTTCTTTCAAAGTTTATTCATTGTCCTTCTCCTCCTCCTCCTCTTCCTCCTTCTCCTCCTCCTCTTCCTCCTTCTCCTCTTCCTCCTCTTCCTCCTTCCTCCTTCTCCTCCTCCTCCTCCTCCTCCCAGGTGTCTTGAAGGGCGGGAGGGGGTGGGGAGGGGGCGGCCTGTGTTGACTGAGTTAATGCTCGCCAAGGAACGGAATGCACAAATTATTTCTGCTCTTCATTTGGGCCGAGAAGTGGACGACTAGTGGGAGGAGAGAGAGAGAGAGAGAGAGAGAGAGAGAGAGAGAGAGAGAGAGAGAGAGAGAGAGAGAGAGAGAGAGAGGATGGAAGAGGAGGAGGAGGAGGTAAAAATAATGTCAAAGGCTAAAAATGAAAAGAAAAAAAGATAATGGAAAAGATTGAGGAACGTATTTCGATTAATAAAAATGAGTACACGGGTTAGAAGTTGGATGTGGAAGAGAAAAGTAATTGTGGAAGGAAGAGGATATGGAGGAGGAAGAAAAGGTGGTTATCGAGGTGTAAGAGGAAGACAAGTGGTATAACAAGGAAACTGAAGAGAAAAAAGGTGAATAAAAAAATAGAAAAAAAATTCCCCTCCCCCCCAAAAAATAGGAAGTCGACCGCCACGAGACTCCTGCCGATGGTCGTGCCGTGAACACACCCCGCGCCATTGAAGAAGAAAATTTGCCTCCCATTACCTCGCCCCGAGCTCCGCTGCTTGGTCGTCGTGTGGCGGTGCTGGGCGTGGGACGATTTTTTTTTTCCTCTCTCGTATTCGTGTGTTTGTTCTGTGGTGATTTAAACTTTTATTGTAGGAGTAAAGTATTGAGTTTTCTGAGATGGGATTGATTTTTTTTTTGTAGAATTAAGTTTTTTTTTTTCTTATATTCTGGTTTATTTATTTTTAATATTTTAATCTGCTACACATTCTTTAGATAGTCCTGCCTATATTACATTATATTGTCTTCCTTTTTGTTTATATTCCTTCCCACGTACTGCTTTTCTCTCTCTCTCTCTCTCTCTCTCTCTCTCTCTCTCTCTCTCTCTCTCTCTCTCTCTCTCTCTCTCTCTCTCTCTCTCTCTCTCTCTCTCTCTCTCTCTCTCTCTCTCTCTCTCTCTCTCTGTGTGTGTGCTTACGTGCATGCGACTCTCTCCTGTGTTTCAGCATTGATGGCAGTGCTCCTCAAACACACATCGTCCCCCGCTATTATTCCGCATCATCACACTTTCATTCACTCTCCTCGCAGGGTGCTTTCAATGCTTTTGTCGATCTCTCATTCGTCTCTCTCACCCTCTCGTGTTCCTTTGTGTGAGTGAAGGAGTGTCTTGTGTGTGTGTATGTGTGGGTGTGAGTGTGCGTATGTAGTATACTTCAGTACCATCGCCACATCTGCAACCACCACCACCACCACCACTATCACCACTACCTACACCTATTTTATTTTTTTATTTTTTTTTGCACCTCGATCACAGTAATATCTCCCGAACCAGCCTTTCCTTTCTCTTTTCCTTACCATATTTTAACGCTTTTTTACCTTATTTTCTCCCAACACGGTGAACACCCCCACCAGAACCACTACCACCAATACCACCACCTCCGTTATTAGCACCACCACCACCACCACCACAACAACAACCACTACCACCATTACCACCACCTCCGTTATTAGCACCACCACCACCACCACCACCACCACAACTACTACCACCACCTCAATTATTAGCGTCACCACTTCCACCACCACAACCACCACCACCACCTCAGTTAATATCATCACCACTTCCACCACAACCACCACCACCACCTCAGTTAATGTCATCACCACTTCCACCGCAACCACCACCACCACCTCAGTTAATATCATCACCACTTCCACCACAACCACCACCACCACCTCAGTTAATGTCATCACCACTTCCACCGCAACCACCACCACCACCTCAGTTAATATCATCACCACTTCCACTACCACCTCCACCACCACCACCACCACCAGCGCCACCACCACCTCTACCATCACTAACATCAATACAAAATCAGAGGGTTCGTTTTAAAAAAAAAATGATTCACTTTATTTTTTATTGTTTTTTTTAGAGCCAAAAAGGATACGTTCAGGGAGTGTTTTACGAGCATCTGTTCTGCAAGGATAAATGTTAGGCAAGAAGAAGACTGGTAAGGAGAGACGAAAGGGAAAGAGGAAAAGGAAGAAAAGTGGAAGGTGGAGAAGACATTGGGGGATAGAGACAGGGGTTGGTAATCTTAGACCCTTCTGTCCATCACATCAACTATTTCCAGAGGCCGAAAAGGAGATTAACCGGGCTTTCATGAGTGTTTTTTCACGTTTATGGTACAGAAGAAGGGTCAAACTGCCACCAGGGTTATTAAACTACTCCTGAAAATCCCTAAATCGCCTACGAAAGCCTTGTCAAATATGTTTACTTGGGCGCCGAAGTGTTTAAGAATATGACCCAGGGACTTAGCGGTGGATGATGGAACACGTTAACCGCTTGACTTCTGTTTTCTCTTTACTTTACCTCGCCTTCCTTGTTCCTTTAAGTATTCCATTTGCCTTCTCTTTCTCTCTATTTTAGTCTCCTCATTCTCCGTGTCATGCTCCCTTCCACCTCCCGCCATTCACTCACGCACACACTGAACAACCGCACATGTATTGCACTATTTGCTCGCCTAATCTGGAAAAATACACACACACACACACACACACACACACACACACACACACACACACACACACACACACACACACACACACACACAAACACACACTCTATAGCCATATAATACACTCACATAATGATAACAAACATACACCCTCACACGTACATGGCCGCTAAATTACCCAATACGTGTACACCCATCACAAAAACGGCACCATTAGCCCCGTAAGTCACGAGGGGCGGCGGGGGCTGCTCTTTTTTCCAGCTTCTCATGAGTGGCTCCATCGAGACGAGGAACGGTGGAGAAATAGGGGAGGTGGCATGGTGTGGAGAGGTGGAAGGAGGAAGTGATTTATGAATAAATGATTAGTAAAAAAAAAAAAGCTTTCTCGTTGTGAAAGTTGTCCTTGTGTGTATGTCTTTTAGTTTGTTTCATCTTACCATGTGGTGCGTATTGTATCTACTTTGTGAGAAGCTTAACACAGTACATAAGGAAATTATAACGGCATTTTTTTTTTACTGCATCCGAATTAATTAAAGTCACGGGCAGAAAAGAAAGCCGAATGAATCCTGCTGTGTACTATATTTCTTAAATCAACGAAAAATATAACTAGCTCACTAATATCTCGAGTAACCATGAAGTGAATGTATTAGCATATAATTCCGAGGAAAAGGCAACTAAACGCCACAGTAACTTAAAAAGAAACATTGCGCCTGTGTAAAAAACAAGTACTCTAAAAATTACAAGTAAGAGACAACTATGCGTCGAATGGAGCTTAAAGAAACGTAAACTTTGTGGAAAACATGTACCTAAAAAAATCAGAAGGAAAGAAAACATAATGACAAATGGAACAGGAGGTAAAGTCAGCAAGACAAAAAATCAACAGAGAAGTGAAATATAAAAACACAAAATAAACAGCCTGTAAATTCAGGAAAGGAAGGAGAGAAGAAGAAGAAGAATACGAGTAAATATTAAACACAAGAGGTAGTGAGGGGAAGTGTGTGGTGTGTTTTTTCTTCTTTTCCTCCACGCCGTGGAAGTAACGAGGGAGCCGTCTAGCCTTGGGAAGAGACTGTGCATGAATGTTTGCTGTCCAGAGTTTCGACCAAAATTGTGCATAACTAATAGTGAGGAACTGCCTTGATTATCCCGGAAATCACGAGCCTTTGAAACTGTCCGCCTCTGCCTCATCTCTTTTTTTTTTTTTGTAGTAATTGTAAAATAAGAAAATATAGATTTAAGAGATTAGCTAAGAACAAACGAACACACAACTTTAACTAAAAAAAAAAAAAAAAAACGATGACTGCCGCGTACGTTCCTTTTCCTTCCATCCAATCAATTGGTGACAAACCAATTCTGAAAACCAACACTGCGGTCTTCGAGGCGTTCAGCGGCATGGTGCAGCGTTGGCACTGGCGTTGGCGTAAGCGTAGGAGTAGGCGTGGGCATGAGCGAAGCTTGGCGAATGTGCGGCTAAGGGAGGATTTGTGTTGGCGGCCTTGTGGGCGTGGGCGTTGGCTCGGGTGTGGGCGTGGGAAAAGCATGACGAAGATGCGGCGTCACGCAGCAAGGCCGAGGCTACGTTGGCGGCCGTGTGGGCGTGGTTGTTAAATCCGGGCGCCGCGGAGCTAACACAATTTTTCGGAATTTGTCGAACACTTCTAGTAAGGCGACCAATCAGCTGTGTAGCCTACCATCCAGCCATCCAGCCATGAAGTCAACAGTCATTAACATAGTCCATCAACCATTTAACCAAGAGGCAACCGTGCAGCCAATCAGCCATCCAGCCAGCCAGAGTTACATCATATCGGCCAGTCAGACAGTTATGCAGCCAGTAGCCATTCATCCAGCCTCTCCCCTAGCTCCATACAGATAACCTGCCAGCCATACAGTCAACCAGCGAGCCAGCGTTTCGATAAATCGGGTAGTCAGCCATTCAGCCAGCCAAACTAGGATTTAGCCAGCCAGCCAACCCACCATCCAGTGAACAGCCAACCACATAGCCTGCACCCGGCCACCCACCTAGCTAATCATGTATTCGATCATCCAGCCAGTCAGTCAACTAGCTAATCATCCAATCATCCATGTAGACAGTACTCACCTATGCAGCCAGTCAGTTGTGTCCACTAACTCACCCACCCACCCACCCATCCATGCAGCCACCCGCTCATGTACCCAGTCAACCAGCCATGCAGCCAGTCAGCCACGCAGCCAGTCAGCCATGCAGCCAATCAGCCATGCAGCCAGTCAGCCATGCAGGCAGCCAGCCAGGCACTCGGGCTTGCGAGTCCATTTCGTAATTGTTTGTATACAATTAATTTCCAGCGTGAAGTTGAAAATTGAATGCGTCGATAAGTCAGAACACCTCGTGCGTGCTCGCCTGATTTTCTTATTCTTTAGCTTAATATTGTCTTCATTCTTTTTCATGGTCTTTTGCTTCATTCTTTCTTTATCCATGTTTATATTTTATTCTTTATCATCCATTGATTCATTTTCTTTTTTATTATTCCTTATCCATGTATTTCCTTCTTGAATCCTTTCCTCTTATACTTTCTCCTCCTCTTCCCCTTTCCAATTCTCTCGAGTCTTCTCCTTTCCTTTCCTCTCGTGTCCTCTCCTCTCCTCTCCTTCCCTCCTCTCGTCTCGTCTCGTATCCTCTTCTCTGTATTTTCCTGCTTCTCCTCTCTCCTCTCCACTCCTCTCCTCTCCTTACCCCCTCCTCCTTTTTAAGTCAGGTATATGCATTTAATCCCCATTCTGTTCCTCCTCCGCACTTTAAGAGCATCCAGAAAATACCTCTTGAAGGCGCTATATAATGAAAATAGTGTCGCTGAGGAGGGACAGGAGGAGGAAAAGGAGGAGGAAGGGGGAGGAAGAGGAGGAGGAGAGGAGGAGGAGGAGGAAGAGAAAAGATATGATGGAGAAGATTTGGGAAGAATTGAGGAGGATAAGTATGATATGCATATGAGCTGTGACCGCAGGAGAGCATACGGAGGGGTGGAATGGAGGGTCTCATAAAGCAGGGAGGAAAATGAGTGAGGGAAGGTAAGGAGGAGGCAGGTTGAGGGAAGGAAGGAGGGAGTGTGTGGAGGAGAGTGCATGAGGAAAGGTAAGGAGGAGGCAAGTGGGGAGAGAAGGAGGGAGGGAGTGTGTGGAAGAGGGTGAATGAAGCTGAGATGAGGAGAAAAGATGCAAAGGACAATGAGTCCTCGCGAAGGTGAAAACACAACAGAATACTCGAGTTTAGTGTGTGTGTGTGTGTGTGGGGGGGGTCCTTTGTGGACAGACCGCTTTAGTCTGACATTCTCTTGATGCTGATTATGCGAGAGAGAGAGAGAGAGAGAGAGAGAGAGAGAGAGAGAGAATGCGAAATTCGAGTTTAATACTGAGTGAAGTGATGCAGCGGGTAAAATGTGGAGGTGACTTAGGAGGAGGAAATATGGTAACATAAAAGAGCAAATAAGAGGAAGCCTGTTGGCTTGTAGCGAGGTTGCCTCTAACTGATCTAATTAGAAAGGAAGAGGAGGTGGACGAGAAGAAAAAGAAGTAGTTTAAGAATAAATAAGGAGAAGGGATATTAGAGAAAATAACCAAGTAAAAAAAATATATGGGTTGAAGACGACAGTGAATAATATAATTGAAAAAAATGGCGAAAACCGCAGAAATAATAATAACAAAAGTCATTTAAAAGCGATGAGCAAGAAGTCCATTCCTTCCCCCCCACCCTCCGTCCCCCCCCCCCCCCCCTCCGTCTCCCCCTCTCCTCAGCCACGCAACAATAGGCAGGGACAGAAAGAGACGAAAGCGAGCAGGAAAAAGGCAGCAAGTGGCGGCGTGCGGTACGAGGTAATGAAAACGAAACGTGTGTTGTAGCCAACGCTGAAGGTAATGAAAATACAGTGCTTAATGAGGTCCTGTGGTAAGGTTTTGGTTACACACTCACCCCCCCCCCCCACACACACACATACACACACTTGTAGCTCCATCGGTAGAGCGCTGCGTTGCAAGGCTTCACGACCAAATAGGCGGCGGTTCGAGCTCCGCTAAGGCCGGATTCTTTCCGTTGACTAGGAATGGTTACTGTCCCCCCTTGAGCAAATGGGGTGGGGTGTGTGGTGTGTGAGGTCCTGGCAGTACCCAGAGGTCGACGATAATGAGCACTTGCTCACGTCAGGAGGGTACCTGCTGGCGAGAGCGAGTCCAGCACGTGATCAGGCCGTGGTGAATTACACACACACACACACACACACACACACACACACACACACACACACACACACGGCAGGCTTTCTGGTACCGGGGGAAGACCACAGATGCTTAATTTTCTTTAGAAGTAATACTAGACTCTCATTTTGTTCTATTTCTCACACTCATCTATTTTGCAGGCTTCCCTAAACCTCTTTCTGATTTTTTTTTTTATCATTTACCATTTTTCTGCTTGTAACTGTTTTCGTTTGTCTGTCTGCTACTATATAATATGTCAATCCTGTATATCCTCTCTCTCTCTCTCTCTCTCTCTCTCTCTCTCTCTCTCTCTCTCTCTCTCTCTCTCTCTCTCTCTCTCTCTTCCTTCCTTTCACTGTCCACTGCTCACAGCTAGAGGTCACGCGCTCCCCGTCCCCGCGACCTCACTAGCTTCCGCTACCATCTCGTGGACTTATTTCGCTTCTTCTGTACTCGCCGCTTGTTATAAACTGTTGTTTGCTATCCGATTTGGCGATTCTCCTGTGTGCTGACCTCTTCTCAGTTGATGACATAGTCTATCTTGATTTCCAGAATGCGTTTGATAAAGTCCCACATAAATTACTTTAATTAATTAAAGCAAATAGGTATTGACGGTCAAGTACACCAGTGGATCGCGAAGTGATTGAGCAACAGACAACAAAGAGTGGTGATCGACGGATTTATATATGAAAAACTAACTCTAGGAGTTCTGTATAGGCCACCCAACCTTAACAGGCAGGACACGAGTGTATTACTACAGGAGATTGGCAGGGCGAGTAGGAGTAGAAATGTCTGCGTAATGGGGGACTTTAATTATAGGAATATAGACTGGGAAGACCTAGTGGGTGACCTGGAAGCCGAGGATTTTCTTGAAGTTATACAAGATAATTTCCTTAAGCAGGTAGTTACTGAGCCCACCAGAGGAGATAACATATTAGACTTAGTTCTAACCAATAATGGGAACTTGCTACGTGAGTTGGAGGTGGGCGGAGAGTTAGGAAATAGTGACCACAGAACGGTTCGTTTTAGCTTAGACTGGGCGGTAACCCGCGAACCAAACCCAGTGTTAGTGCTAGATTTTAGAAGGGCAAATTACGAGGGGCTTCGAAGACATCTTGAAGGGGTAAACTGGGATAATTTAGGGATTCATGAAGTCCAGAACTGCGGGTTGGAGAGCCAGGAGAACCATGTAGAAATGTCTTACAATAATTTAGTTAGAGTAATAGTAGAGGTGCAAAGACAACATATACCTCAGCGAACACTTAGAAAAGAAAACAATGACCCTAAGTGGATGACTCGTGGACTAAAACACGAGATTGGGTTAAAGAAGGGAATTTATCAGAAAGTAAAGAATGGTGAAACACATCTCAGGGGCCGGTACGTCGAACTATCTAGATTAGTTAAGAAAAACATCAGGATAGCAAAAAGGAACTTTGAGATCAAAGTAGCAAATGAGGCGAAAAGTAATCCTAAGGGCTTCTTTCAGATGTATAGAACAAAAACACGGGAGAAAATTGGACCGCTGAAAAACACAGGGGAGCTAGTAGAAAATTCCGAAAATATGAGCACATTGTTGAACGACTTCTTCCTTTCAGTATTCACACAAGAGGATCGAACGACTATTCCGGAAAGGGCTCAGGTGTACGAGGGCGGGGATGGCAATAAATTGAGGGACATAATCATTACCAGGCAAGTAGTTAAGGATGAGATATATAAGCTACAGAAGAACAAGTCGCCAGGTCCTAACGGGATATTTCCGAGGGAATCAAAGGAATTAGGTGATGTACTCAGTGACCCATTTACCGACATCTTTAAGATGTCGGTAAATACTGGCTATGTGCCGAGCCTATGGAAAGTAGCTAATGTGACGCCGATTTTCAAAAAGGGGGACAGGTCAGCTGCTTCAAACTATCGCCCAATTAGCTTAACATCGGTTATAGGCAAGATGCTGGAGTCCATAATAGCCAGGAACATTCGGGAGCATCTAGAGAAACATAGCTTAATTCACAACTCGCAGCATGGCTCACGAAAGGTAGGTCATGCCTCACCAATCTCTTGTCCTTCTACAATAAAGTATTTGAGGCGGAAGGCAGATATGAAAATTATGATGTAATCTATCTTGATTTTAGTAAAGCGTTTGACAAAGTTCCTCACCAACGACTGTTGCTTAAATTACGGGCTTACGGAGTAGAGGGTAAAGTTTTGAACTGGGTCAAGGCGTGGCTTAGCAATAGGAAGCAAAGGGTGCAAATCAATTGTAAAATACCTGACTGGGGATGAGTTACGAGTGGGGTCCCACAAGGTTCGGTATTAGGTCCACTTTTGTTTATTATTTATATCAGTGACTTGGATACAGGAATTAGTAATGATGTCAGTAAGTTTGCAGATGATACCAAGATCGGTAGAGTAATTGAGTCGGATCAGGACGCTAGTATTCTCCAGGGTGAACTAAACAGATTGTATGACTGGGCGGATAAATGGCAGATGAAGTTCAGTGTAGGGAAGTGCAGTATTCTGAGTGTAGGTAGGAACAACCCCTCTCATAACCATTGCTTAAATGACACTCTTATAAGCAGGTCCAAGGGCACAATGCATTCAAGCTAGAAATCGAGCAAATAGGGTACTGGGATTTATTTCAAGGAGCGTAAGCAACAGAAGCGCCGAAGTCTCCCTCAAACTATATTTAGCATTAGTTAGACCTTATCTTGACTATGCGGTTCAGTTCTAGTCACCTTACTATAGAATGGATATCAAAATGTTAGAATCAGTGAAGAGGAGGGTGACTAAGATGATTCAGGGTTGAGAAACTTTCCATACGAGGAAAGACTCAAACAGTTAAACTTGCATTCTCTAGAAAGCCGAAGGGTGCGTGGAGACATGATCGAAGTTTATAAATGGATGAAGGGCTTTAATAAGGGAGACATTCATAGGGTTTTGTTGGTATGAGAACCGGGTAGGACACGAAGTAGTGGGTTTAAACTGGATAAATTCAGATTCAACAGGGACATTTGCAAAAATTGATTTACAAACAGGGTGGTCGATGAGTGGAATAGGCTTAGCATTCATGTGGTGAGTGCCAATACAATTGTCACATTCAAAAATAGATGAGATAAATTCGTGGACAGCGATATTAGGTGGGGTTAGATACACGGGAGCTACACGGGAGCTTAGGTTCAGAGGAGCTGCCTCGTAAAGGCCTACCGGCCTCTTGCATATTCCTATGTTCTTATGTTCTTATGTTCTTATGAACGTGAGGAGGGTGCTGAAGTCCTCCAAAGACCCTTTCCATGTCCTCACTAACCGTTTCCCTATTGTCTCATCAACACCACAGAGTAGTTCAACATGCTCTCTAAAGACAGATCTTCTCTCTATCCACACCACTACATTCACACAACAAACACACCTTTTCCCAAAATTCAAAATTCAAAATGACGCCTTGTGGAGGGGGGGGGTACCACAAATTCCCCCAGGGACGACTCCCGTTCTGGCTGCCGACTTGAGAAGTGTCTTGATAACTCCTCAAACCTCTTTCTTATCAATTTTTGCAACATTCGCGGTCTTCGTTTTAATTTTCATTCTTTGGAACACCATCTCTCCTCCTCTAAACCTCACCTTCTCTTCCTCACCGAAACACAGGTCTCTGAGGCTACTGATAGCAATCTCTACTCTGCTCCCTCCTACTATCTCTATCCTAAATTTCAATCCAAAGCTGGATGTTGTGCCAACGTGCGCAACGACCTCACTTGCTCTCGTGCCCACGACCTTGACTCTTCAGGATTTTCCACCATTTGGCTAAGACTTCACTATCATTCTATTACTAAATACATCTAGGCTGCTTATCTCTCACCTAACTCTACTAACTATGTAAAATTATTTGACTATTTGAACTCTCAAGCGGAGCACATCTTGACCCACTCTCCCTTCGCTGATATCTCCATCTTAGGAGATTTCAATGTTCAACACCAGCTTTGGCTTTCATCCTCTTTCACTGCCCAGCTTGGTGAACAAGCCTACAACTTTGCTCTCCTCAACAACCTAGAGCAGTTGGTTAACATAAGAACATAAGAACGCAGGAGTCTACAAGAGGCCGGTAGGCCTGTACGAGGCAGCTCCTTTGACCCTAAGCTCCCGTGTATCTAACCCCACCTAATATCGCTGTCCATTAATTTATGTAGTCTATTTTTGAATGTGACAATTGTATTGGCACTCACCACATGACTGCTAAGCCTATTCCACTCATGCACCACCCTGTTAGTAAACCAATGTTTGCCTATGTCCCTGTTGAATCTGAATTTATCCAGTTTAAACCCATTACTTCGTGTCCTACCCGGTTCTCTTACCAACAAAACCTTATGAATGTCTCCCTTATTAAAGCCCTTCATCCATTTATAAACCTCGATCATGTCTCCACGCACCCTTCGCCTTTCTAGAGAATGCAACCTACACGTATTCCCGACCGCCTTGGACACCCGGCCAACATACTAGACATCTTCTTTACCTCTAACCTTTCTGCTTTCTCTGTCAAACTGTTCTCTCCGTTGGGCTCCTCCGATCACAACCTTATTTCTGTATCCTCTCCTATCGCTCCTGTACATCCTTTGGACCCACCGAAGAGGCGATGCTTCTGGCATTTTGCTTCAGCTCGGTGGGACGACCTGAGGATGTACTTCTCCCATTTCCAGTTGAATGACAACTGTTTCCCGGATAGAGACCCCTCTGTGTGTGCCTAGCGCATTACAGAGGTGATTGTCTCTGGAATGGAGGCATACATTCAACGTACTTTCTCTACTCCTCATGCTAAAAAGCCTTGTTTTAATCATGTTTGTTCTCGTGCTATCAAAGATAGAGAGGCAGCTCACAAAAGGTACCAGAGCCTTTGCACTCCTGCTAACCATGATCTTTATATTTCAGCCCGGAATCGTTCCAAATCTATTCTTTGACTTACCAAAACATCTTTCATAAATAGAAAATGCCAAAACCTTGCTTTTTGTAATTCTCCCCGTGACCTCTGGTACCTAACCAAAAATATCTCCTCCAATTTCACTTCTTCCTCTTTCCCTCCTCTCCTTAACCCTGACGCCAGCACGGCCGTCTCATCTATCTCTAAGGCTGAACTCTTCTCTCAAACTTTCTGTAACAACTCCACTTTAGACGATTATGGGCATATTCCTCCTACTCATCCCCCCTCTGACTCCTTTATGCCTGTTTTTAAGATTCTTAAGAGTGATCTTTTATATGCCCTCTCTGGCCTCAACTCTCAGAAGGCTTATGGACCCGATGGAGTGCCT